>NW_017296923.1:219060-249096 GCF_001594075.2 Trachymyrmex cornetzi
TGAGAGTCGCTTCGTGTTGGAAGTCAAAATCTATGTAGAGAATGATATTTAATATTGTATGTACAGCAGAAACAATGCGTTATTTTTCAAACTTCTTTTGTTAACAACTTTTTAACGAAGGACGACCGCGGGCTAAAATCTTTTGAAGGTCACTCGGGGTCATGACCTTGACAACATATGTTAAGGTCAAGGTCGACGTTATAAAACTGTACCTTTATGATATCTTTGCAGACATAAACGCAGCTTTCGCAATGCTCGAAAAATGAAATATTGTTCTACATGCAATATAAGACATAAATACACGTTCGGTATAGTTTGCTATGATAATATGTCAGGTTTCAAGAATAACGTGCCGCGACGGAAAAAATCTTTTTTATGTCAGTTTTCTTTAATAAACTCTAAGCTCAGTTATACTTAATTAGAAAACCGTAAATACTTGCGTGCGGCTGTAAATCCCCTAACGCGAAGAACGCGGGTCGACTGCCGCCGCAAGATAACAGCAGTCCCCGGCTCGGCACGATGGACACGTTCGAGGGAACAAAACGGTAAATACACAAGGACAGTGCGTGCGCGTATCACGCGCGAAACGGAAAACGATTCACGGTGGATCCGTTTTAATTTCAATTTCGATCCCCGCGCGCGATATACGCGCCAGCCATTACCGTGCATACGCGCGCATAACGAACAGACGCTGCAGCCGTTCTCGCTTCGCCGATGGTCGATGTAAATCATGAACAAACAGAAGATCGATGCGATCCACGGGGCACATATTTATTTTGATCGCGCGATTTGCCCGACGAGAGTGTTCTTTTCGGCGATGATGAAACTCGTTGCCGTAATCTCGCATTATACGCATATCGAAATATTCCGCGTGTGAACATTCGGACGTTCCGTACGGTTGACAGAAGCCTCGATATGTAACTATTATAAATCGAATTGGAAAATGGTAATGAGAATACGACGGGATTAAAACGTTGACTTTTTGTATCGCGAACGGTAATAGTACCTTGTATATACCTCTCTGGAACCTACAGAACTCTGATTGGATTATATAAGTAAAGCAGGAATGTAATTATCGATCCTAATGAGTGTACCGGTATCACGGCAGAAGCAAATAAAACAGCGTTATTAACGCGCCGTAATCCCCGTCGCTTGTTACAGCGATGGAAGCATGGAGCCTTGTTTAAATTCGAAAAGCAGTCGCTAGAAGCTCTTGATAGTTACGCGATGCAATGTGTGCGCTCCTGTTACGAAACGGCAGTAAGACCAAGTTGTAGTCAATATAGTTGAACTGGAAAAGGAGAGAGAGAGAGAGAGAGAGAGAGAGAGAGAGAAGGGAGGGAGAGATATAGCAAGAGGGTGGTGCAAGGACGGTACAACAAGAATGAAGAGAGTAAGGCAATAGCATTTCCGGTATGGCGTCTATGTCTTCGCAACCTACAGCCGGAGGCTACCTTTCTCAATAATAAGTTTCGCATTATACTGCAACTCTTCTGTTTGCATCTCCGAGTTCAAGGGGATCGTTTCCCAGCACACCTCTTTCTCTTCCCCCTCCCCCCCCCTCTCTCTCTCTCCCTTGATTCTACTTCCTCCTTGTGTACACCTCTCTCTTCCTCTTGATCGCGTTCGCCTGGTTTACTCGGGTCGCTCAACGCCTCGATCTTTATCCAACTACGGACTAACTTTTATGTTGGCATGACGGAAGGAGAACGGCTCTGTTTATAGTCCAAATACACGTATAGTTTTTCCTGCCCGCTCTCTCTTCGCGCCCAGTTCTTTACCCAGCAGCGCATACCTTCGCTTTATCGCCGTGGCTATTTTGAACGTGAAATAAAAGGCACGGTTCAGTATGGTACAAGTATTTCGATAGTGTACCCGATCTGGCAGATCAATTTGAAATGTATAAGTGGGCCGACAATGAATCGAAAGTGTCTATTAATCGGCACATATTTCGCTATTATAATAGATATAAAGTAAATAAAAATGTGTAAAATATTTAATATTCCATAAGTGTAGTAGGTAAAACGTGCTAAAATTTATCGCTAGTATGAAACTAGAAGCTGTTACTGTTGTTTTCCTACGATAGACGCGTATTCATTATCCTGTAGCAATTGCAGCTTTTCCTTCGACGTCCGTCGGGAACTTAAACGAGTTACCGTGCTCGAGGCATCGATTCACGTCGCAGGCAATGAATTACGTGAGGTCCATCTCGAAGGCGATATGCTGAATCGCTCACGATCGCGAGAGAAGTTAGCGTAAGCTCTGGATAGGTCACCGCTGTTCGTCTGGCTTAGCGCGCAATATTGGTTACCGTCGACGTAATATAACATCTTGTAACGTGAAATGGATCATAATATTCCCGATGTAATACGGGCCATCTATCTGGATTTCGCTTTCTGTGCACGGCGGTTAATTTCGTGTAGAATTATATCCGAGCGCGCTTTATTCTACGATGGTCACAGTTACGCGCGTTAACTCGCTCGAAATCCTAAAAGCCTGGGAACACGTACATATCGGCTGTGGACTCAAAGGCTTCGTCCACGAATGAGTTGTAATTCGCTAATGATCGCGCCTGCACCTTCCGTCCGCCAGCGGCATATACAATGCGCGATAGCGCTGCGGATAATATAAATGCCAAACTTTTCAGAGCGCGGATTTTGTGCAAAATTTATACCCCGGTCTCGCCGATCAAGGCAATATGCTGAGATGAAAGGGTAGCTCGGTTCGGTTTCAGACGTTTGATCCTGCACCGAACACGAATAAAGTTATAAATGAATTGAAATTTAATTCAGTTAGCGGAAATTACAAAACTTTATTTCGGAAGTGTCGGTCGCCGTCCTCAAAAGAGAAAGAGAGAACAAGATAAAAAAAAAGAGAGAAGAAAAAGGGACAAAAACGAGAAAGCAAGATAAAAAGCGGTATAAATACTTTTTCTTTTTGTCATATTTTGATCAAGGATTAATAGACCGTGCCGTCAACTCCTGTATCATAAGCTTATATTTTATTGCAAGTTTCTCTGAATTCGCATGGATACTGTAGACACTTTCAACACTCATGAATAAAACAAACAACTTTTATGATTTATAGGAAGAAAATAATTATGAAATATTAAGCACGATATGATCGATAATGCGTAGCAATAGTTAGATAAATGTTATATATCCGAATATGACATGCTTCGATAGTACCAGTGTGCCGTCAAAATGCAACGCCAGCGGACTGGTTTGGCTGCGCATTTACATAGAATTCCGGTGTAATGCAACTCGGTTGAGCGCACAGGGCGCAAAACAGCGCCTCTCGTCTCGTGCCCTTATTATAATGTATTCCCATCGGTCGGGGGTCGAACTCGCTCCTGTAGGACACGGGTAGGATTCAACGATGTAACGTTTAGCAGACGGAAGTCTCGTGGGGTTACAGCAAGCTAGTTCCGAACGATTCCTCGCAGAACTGTAAATACGACAGGAACGACACGACGTCGATTTCCTTCGTAGAAAACCGAATTTCCTCAAACTCGTATATCCAAAGACTTCTTATCGAAGGCAAGATAAATGAAACCGAAAGAAAGAAAATAACGTGAATCTCAAAAATAATCATATTTCTTTTTATCTTTAAAAATACATATATATTTAACATTTTAGCACAATAACTTTTCAGAGCTTTCTGTGTGTTGTTATATCTAGTTTTGAATTTATACTATTTTGAGAAAAAGTACTGTATACAATAGACTACTATAAATCAAATTTAAATATACTTTTCACACTTTTTCGCAGAATAATAATGTACGAAAATAAATGCACTTAAGAAAAAATAAAAATGGGACGTACTAGATTTGCAAGCTCAAAAAAGTCTTCCGCAACATTTTCTTCCTTCTTTTTCAACAACTTGTCGTTTCCTCATTAGATTAATATACTTTTTTTTTTATTCTACAAAACTGCGGACCGGTACGACGCGCATAGAGACAGGATGAGGGGCGGGTAAACCTACCCTTAATTAGGTACGGTAATCACGAGAGCCGAAGGGAGCAAATCCAAGTTTGATTTACCATTCACCTGTTTTATCTAGATGCAATTATGCACCCCTCGTGTATATCGGGGAACTCGTATATGGGCGGATTATGCAGGGGGCCCATCATTCGCGGAACGGGGTATATAGTTGGAGAAGTAGGGGAAGTGCAGGGCGAGGAGGGACTTTTCGCGTTTTGCGCCGTTCCTAACTCACGTACAGCTGCATAACTCCATTGTTGTATCGATTCGTACGCCGTTCTCTCGCCGGGCTTTCCGCTTCATCCCTTCGGCGAAGGGCAGCGCGATGGGTCGGAGAAGTTCGCTTTAACGAGCTTTCTCAAACTCGATTTTGACAACGCGAGGGAAAGGTTGACTTCAACGGAAAGCGCACGCCATGGAATAAACGCTCGCGTAAGGCGTGTATTTTATGTGCGCACATATCTATACGTCTGCGCGGAAAATCGATGCGTGAGTCAATATTGTGACAATATTGATAAGCCAGGAAAGCATTACAACTGTTGCATAAAGTCTAAATATATTGCAAGACTTTCATACATTCTAAGTATTTTGCTTGGAGACAATTTTTTATAGTCATACACCACTTTTCGAGAAAGAGAGAGAGAGAGAGAGAGAGAGAGAGGCCATTTAAATGAAATGTACTTTGTATGAACATTAAATTTAAAATAATTTTATGAAAAGAACTTTACAGAGAGAGAGAGAGAGAGAGGCCATTTAAATGAAATGTACTTTGTATGAACATTAAATTTAAAATAATTTTATGAAAAGAACTTTACAGAGAGAGAGAGAGAGAGAAATTTTTATAATTTTATGTTGAATCTGTTTCACAGCAATTTAATATTTAATTAAACATCAAAACCTGCCTTATGATGCTAATAATAATTTTCATTAAGAATAAATAATTAATTTTTTTTATTTTGACTTAAAGTTAGTTTTATGTACAAAGTACTTTCACTCTTTTTTTTAGTTTCAGAAAATGGAAATCCTCTCAGGGAGACTTCTCCATCACGAAAGGTTGCATGCTTCGTTGACTTTAATTTTAGGGGACACGTCGAAAATATATTAAATATAGATCAAATTTGTGCAACCTAGGGAGTATTCTGATGGGAATATGATGACAGTGGCGAAGTCGGAGAATATTTTCCATCTTAGTGATATTTTGGAAAGTATTGTACGTGTCCATACTTATCTTATTTATTCTTTGTATATTAAATTTAAGAACAAACAACATCGACATGATTTAGAACTTTGATCTTATACTTTTATCAATGCAGATTGTTAGATAAATGATGTAATTATAACATTGTAACTTTTAATTAAGAAAAAAGGAAAAAATTTTTTTCTTAAAAATTTTTCTTAAAAAATTCACAGCCGACAGATAAAAAATTCAAAACTCTTGATACATTCTATACACATACATGCAACTCTTATATGTAATGTCTACCTGTGTAGTATCTTCATATTTTAAGTTACACAGACAGATGATTTCATTTACCAATGTCCGGTTTACACAATATCTCGTCAAGCGGTCTACAGCTGACAAAAGAAGAGGTGCATCAGGGGCTTGACGACAATCAATGCCGATAATTCGTCGCCAGGAAATAAAATTTGAGCGGGGAAAGCGATTGCCAGAGAAACGACGAAAATCGCGAAAACGTTTTTTTATGTTTCTATATATACTTGATATGGCAATGACTTTTATAGATTGCGTGATTTTGCAAACTCATTTTACAAAAAACATGTACAGGATGGCATACAAAACGTCATATTATTTGTTTTGTATATAATATTTATTTTACATTTATATTTTTATATATAACAGAATCGGTACAAAACTAATATAGCATTAATTATTTATCAAAGCCTGAAAATTGGATTGTAAAATGATATGACGTTTTGTACGCCATTCTGTATATACAATCATTTTAATGTGATAATGGTATTTCTATACATAAATTTTTCTATACAAAAAATAATTCTGGATTACTGTCAATCAAATAAATAAAATTCTTCGGTATGGCAAGTACTTTTATATATTTATAAATTTCCTGAGACATTCTGCATGCTAGCATTACCCAGACCATTTTTTAATGATTAAGCTTTTTTAACTAAAGGGACGTTGAAAAATCACAGAGATGGCTTCGCGTTATCTCAGCGATATAACGCATTCAATGTATAGAGATCATTGCGTGAGGGTCGTGTGTGGGAACGGTCGAGATAAATCGGTGTCCTCTCGAAATTGCCAGGCACGATATTTCGGTACATCAAGGCTCGCCGACATTTTTTTTTCTCCCGTATGAGATAAGTCGAGGCACTTTAAAATAATTCCGCGGATCCTTGGGTGACTCCTAATAGCTCGGAAGCAACGAGTCTCGAGAGACCTTTTACGCGTTGGCACGGGGACGTGCGTGATCTAGATTCCGACGTATCACCCTCGCACCCCTGAAAAAAAAAGCGGAAGTTCCGACGACCCGGAGTGCTGTAACGAAACGTCGCAAGGAAACGGCTTTCCAAAAGACAGCTCGTAAACTCGTCGAGTTTGCTAGTCTCAAGTTTCGGTTGCTAAATAGTCAGTTTTATCCATCAATATTTTTTCTTTCTCTTCCTTGGAAGATTCCTTTCTATTTTAGGAAAATGGAGAAACAAACATGTGGAGTCTTTATGTACAAAGAGCTCCATATTTTATTTGTATAAATTTATTTCTACTATATATGTGTATATACAGGGTGGGGAAAAAGTATGGAAGCAAACAATTATTTCCGAAACTATTCATTTTTCGACAAAATGTCTTAGACATAATTTTTATGGTATGAAATATATATATATTGGATTGGAATAAAAGTTCGTAGCACTTATATTTCATTTGTATGTCTACATGTTTTTAAAGAAATTTAGCAATTGTGCAATCGATGAAGCAAAGTTTCAACTTTACTTTTAAATTGCGGTATAACAATGATTTTTAATGGAATTATCAACGATCAAGATGCTTCTTTTATTTAATCCGCGATAACTCAGTAACAAAAAATCAAGGAACATTTTTTTTTTAAATAACTTTGTAAGGAAGAGTTTAAGTTTTCATGTTAGAAAGTCGAAAATTTGGACACGTTACAGACCCATAAAATGAGAAAAAAATTTTCCCATTTTGTTCAACTCGTAGTTTTCTATACGTAAAAATTATCGAACTTACAGAAACTCAAACCTTTCAAAAGTAAAGATTTCCAACTTTAAAAAATTTAAATTTCGTTTATTTTTAACAAAGTTACGACTGCTTGAAATTCTTGAACGCTATGCACTTTTGTTCCAACCCTATATATTCGCCGTTTCATTCAATTTTCTTAAAATCTTTACTTTACGTTTACATTTACATTTTAATCTTGAATAAAATTCACATAAAATCCTATTGGTACAGACGACTGTTAATTTGTCTCGTTTGGTAATCCGTTACTGTACTCTATATTTCGTGGGATTACTTTCCACCGAATTTTTTTATTTGGTCTTACAGTTCGGTCAATGTAAAACCAGTGTTAAAAAATTAACTACGTTTCTCTCGCTTTCTCTTGCCTTCTTTTCTTTCGTACCCTTTCAGCATCCAAATCTTGCCGCCTCGTCTTACCTCATCCTCGCTCGCGTTCTTACTGGGAAACGAGCGATTAATGCCTCGCGAAAGTTACGGGCAGAAAACACACTTGTCGAGGAGAATAATGGCGCACGAAGAAAGGAAACCGTGAATACCGCGGCGCCGCGTAAAATAACGCTAATGTATCTTTATAACGGGCGGAAATCAAGTTTTATTATGACTCAAGATTCGCTCGAATATTCCGCTACTACCTGGCTTTAGTATAAACACGTCTTGTTATTATCTTTATTCCCTTTCACAAGACGCGCACCGGTTCGTAACTTTGCTACATAAAATTGTTCGTAATTGTGAAGTGCAAATTATTCCTGGATGCGGAGATCTTCTTCGTAAATACTGATAAAATGCATTAATTGTTAAATTAATCAAACGTTAAAATATATGAGAATTCTGTTAAAAAAAAAAGGTACAGCTTCCGTACAGTTTTTGCATAAATAGCGAAAATAAGAATTGGGACAATTGAATCACTCCATGTGCACGTATTCGCGAGTAAAAATGTAACGTAAAACGTAAAAAGAAGAAACGAAGTGCGCTGCATAACCGGGATAAAGGAAAGAAGATAACAAGAACAAGATAAAAAGATAGAATAGAGAGAAGGAGGAAAGGGGCAAGCGAGACAAGAGGCGAGCATGATGTTAGAGGAAGAACTTAATATGGCACCGCTCAGCTTAATAGGCGAAGCAGGCATATCGACCCACCCCATACGGCCCGACGAAGAGAGGCAATTTTCTTTATTTCACAGCGTATAATTATATTAAGCAACAGTGACGTTCATTCGTTTCATAAAAGCGAAAAAATGAAAGGCTCAACTTTTCAGGATTTTAACATCGGCGGATCGAACGAGCGGGGGCGATGTGTATCCTGGCGGAGCTTTTCATCGGATTGGAAAAACTCATGCGAGCCAATCGAGTGTGCCCCGCGTCGCAAATATCGTTCGCGATGTTTCTCCCGTTTCATGGATTGTTTTTCGTTTCTTCTTGCCCCATACCCGACGAACAGTAATATCGACTGCGGAAAGCAGTTGATACTCGGCAGTCACGAGAAGGAGGGATCCCTTCGCATTCCCTTCGCATTTCGTTCTCAGACTTGATAAATCTCCTAATGTCTTTTTCGCTCTTTCTCTGTTCCCCGATTTCTTGCGCTACATTTCTTCTTTCTTATAGTTCTCGTTGCATGTATCGTAACTGGTACGACAGTATTCCTTCTTTCTTAAACTCCTTCGCACGATAAGTTTTGTCTGTATTGAGTTGTTCTTACATTGAGATATATATACAACTGAAACAGTAGCTGCAAGCATAAGCTTAATAATATAATTATAAAATTTTATCTTTTTTATCGCTGTATTTTGTTAAATAATTTATCAGACATAACACAAAAAATTAATAAATTACTATCATATATGTAACTAAAAAAAATTATCAATGTTATCTGTATTTAATTTTTCACGTAAATTTCATATAACACTGGACTTATTTTCAGTTATTTATCTTGCCTGAATTTCGAAAGTCATCTAGAAATTATTTTCTCTGAAGCGTTGTTTGAGGAAGAAAACCCGCGAGCTTTGATCTCGCCCCTTGAGATTCTCAGAATTGTACGGGTAAATAAATATCCCGGTAATTCGATGCGAGCCCATTAGGAGAAAAACAAAAGAGTCTGAATGGGACGGAGAAATTTTCCAGCAGATAATTGAAATTGGAGACGCATTACACTCTTTCGAGTACCTAACTGAATGTACTCCGCTTTCTGCGAGTACAAGCTGTGGAGCTCGCCAATGCAATACTTTTAAAAGTTTCTAAATATAACGACAATCCATTGTTTCTCTCATCGCACTCAGTTTTATATTACTTATAATCCCTTAAAATATACGTTTCCATCAATTCGTGTTACTTTGTTTACCGTTCATGAAGCTTTCTGTTGCCCCATCAGACAAACATGAAACTTTCTTCTGCTCGTAATGCCACAAACAGAGAAAATTACATAACTGCGTCTTCTAATTGAATAGTATTATGTCACGACGAGTTATATATAATAACAGTAGTGTTTTGAGAGATGATAAACGCGAAACTTTTAATAAATTGCAAAACATAAAAATTTAATTTTTTTATATTTTTTGCTGTATTTTAATAATTGCCAGGTTTAAATATATGAAGCTTAAATAACTTTGGTTTGCTACTATAAAGAGTTTAATAAAATGAAAATATAATTCGCGCCAACTTATTTATCCATAACCTCATCTAATTTTTATTCTTTTATCCTATCTAACTGACAATGAGCGATATGTCATTTTGCATTAAATGTGCCAGTTATCAAAGTGGATTCGTGCATAGTGCGCGATTGTAAGACGTGTATCTGACATAATACGTGCTCAATAGAGGCACCGCAGCGTGCATACAGGTACGCGAAATGTACTGAGACGTAATTTGTGGATCGTTGCGTTAGCATGAGCATTTAAGCGACGTTTTCGGAAATTACGATGGGATGTACCTCGCGCAGGTGAGGAGGTTTTTGCATAAATTGTAATTAACATACCATCAATTATGATTATGACGGACACGCGTGTGGCAAGGCAGATTAATGTTTATGGGTAGCAAGCTTTATGGTCAAGAGTAATGCGAGGCGCGCAAGGTGCCAAACTGGAAATTAGATCGTAGCGCAAAGGATTTACGGTAGCTGGTAACATCAGGTAACAACGGTGTAACACTTACTGTGAAATTAATGCTAAGCCAGCAATCTCTGTTGCACGTAATGTATATGAATGTTACATGAAATATACATAGATCTTATAATATATGTATATACTTTGTCAATTCTGACACATCATCATTATTTTACACATGCAATTTTTAATTCACTTCCTGTTACTCTCTCTTTCGGAAAAACAATCGAGTTTACAATTTATTATATATTTCATTAGTATTCACATAAATGACAAATGAGATAAATAGAACCATTATTAAAGTATATTGCATGTGTGAGAGAATGAGAATTTTGTATTAACTGTTGAATCGCGTAATATATACATAAAGCGGTTTAGTAATTTGACTTTATAAAGAGTAATATTTTATATTATATATACATGTTTTTGATAAATTAAAAATAGAGCTTGTAAAAATTAACGATCGGATCGATGGTCGCCGGATGCCATCAGCTTAATGACCGACGCACGTTACAGTCGATAAAACCGACAGTCAGGCAGGGGACAGAGTTTATCGCGTATTGACAATATTTTACAATAAAGAGGTAATATACGGGGGATTTAGTTTATATTTGAAAGTTTCACCGTTATGGGTCGTGCAGTAGCTATTCTTATAGAACGCAAAGTTAAACCCACATGGAGCTCATAGAGAGAACGGCGCTTCTACTCCTCGACCTCACACACTAACGTGCTTTATAGTTCATCTACATCGGATACCATGGGGTGTTATTAGAACTTTTCAGTCGTATAAATCTGAGCTCGCGATGATACGACTTCCTGCAAGGATGCTCTCTAAGCCATCATAGATCCTTTAAAAACGTTAAAAAAACTCACAAAGTTTTCCAATGCTAATAGATTTTTTTATGCCAAGATCTACATTGATTATCTGTATATTACTTCATTTTTAGAAATGTAAGATATTTAAATACCCTGGAAAAAATTTTTTGGTCTTTGTGACTATACAAATTGCAGGGTGAAAAATAATTATGGCTAGGAGCTCCATTTTTATGATTATTACTGCTATAATAATAATTAGTAATATAATTTTAATTTTAAATATATAAGGATGACCTAATAGAAAGGTCGAAATATCTATGTCATTATTATAGAATACGAATTTATTAAGTTATTTATGCATAAAACATCCTGCGTTGACTTTCATGCTCCTATTTATTATTATTATAAATATTACTAATATATCATTATTATTATTAGGTATAGTAATAAAACTATAAAAGTGAAGCTCCTAACCATAATTTTTTACCATGTAATTATAGTCACAAATACTAAAAACTTTTCTCCCAGTTTAGTATGCATACTAAAAAGAATACGTGTGTATACTAAAGCTATGTCTTCGATTTAAAAATCTAAGATAAATAAATTAAACTAATGACCCGGCGGTTTTACCTATACCGATCTTGGCCGTTTCAAGATATCAGTATTGTAACTCATGTATTCGGTTTCAGTTGAGCTTTCGGTAACAGCTGAGAAATCGTAATAAATCTCTGTCGTTGGCGAGATAATATTGCGAGAAGGTAAGATTCACGTCCGTAGCGCATATCCGGGAATTTGAGAGCGAATGGCAGGGATTACGGCGCGCGGCCACACGCTTTGAAACTTAGTGGTTTTAAGGTGCGCGCGCGACGCAGGAGACGTGTCGACCAAACGAATGGTCTTCCTGCTCGCGGAAGCATTTCATGCAAATTTGTCCCAGTGCGATGTCACTCGTACTTTCCAGTCTGCGAGGTAACCAGCGACCTACTTTCCGTCTTCGCGCCCTTCTCGAGAGACGCTCGTTCTTTGCACATACAAAGCACCCGGGGACTCTTCCTAACATGTAGTCTGCTTGAGCGCTGCGCTTCGTTACAATTAATTAAATATTAAATTATATGGTTACGTCTCGTCGAGAAAAAGCGTACAGCTTTAAAATAGGCGCGCATGAAAATACAGCGCGAATTAATTACAATCGGATTTCAATACATTTTTGTATCTCATTTAATAATTGTTATGTAAAATATGTGAATAAAACATGCGAAACATGAAATTAACTGAGAAAATAGAAAGTTCTGTCTTTCAATTATATAATTTCACTGTCGTATTTGCGCTATTTTCGTTTTCACTTTTATTCTCATATTTCGCGTTCGTTTTCGCGCGGCGGACGTGCGTGCATGCGCGCAACTTTTAAACTCCGAGATACCCCATTTAGCCACGCCGCTAAGAATAACCTGCGCGGCTTTTACGAGCACCACGTCTTGAAAAATTGTTCGCATGCATAGCGAAATGAAGCACGGCAGGTGCGAAACGTCGCGAAGAGCGTACATGCGTGTATATCTGCTGCTGCCGAAAATACTGCCGATCGTATCGCGCCATGTCACGCAAACCACCCGGAACACACTGACGCTATAACGCGCACCCTCTCGTCGCGTATTCTATTTTTTTTCCCTCCACGGGCCACAAAGTGCGTGTGCGGCGATCTAAAATTAGGATGATATGTTTCCCACGTCCCTATCTGCCGGTCAATTACCACCCTCGTCGAGAGCGTCGATAAGGATTCTTCGGCTAATTGCAGCGGAGGGAATAGGAGAAGTTAACGTGTCACCGTTTTATAACTATCGCTTTATTCCTCACTTGCGTGGCCCGAATGCATGCTTTGTCGTATTTACGCGTACGCGTGACCGAACCAACAAATGCTTGCCGTTTGAAGCGTACACGCTTTATCGTTCGGGATTATCTATGATGGATTTTCGGATATGTAACTGTTTAAAAATCGTGTACTCAATTTTCATGCAGCGGCTGGTTCGTCGTATATAAATGATGGCAAAAAAACAATTTTAATACCTCGTTCGTATGTGCAGCACGATACTTGGATTTAAAACGACGTTAGAATTTTTGAACGAATGAGCAGAGTCCTAGAATAGAAAATTACTTTTCAAATATAACGAATTGCATTTTATATTTGTCTTTTCAATTTCCAGAAAGCTCTCGTAAGCTTATGAGTCAATTTATAATCTTTATATCTTATACAAAAACGATACTGTCTCTTTCTCGCTAATACTGCAATGTCTAATACTTTTCTAGTAGATAATAGTTAACATCGGACTCATCATAAAAAGATCTTAAAAAATGCAAATAATCTGTTTGTATACATTTTTTCGAATAACGCTTACTTTTATCTTTTTTTTTATTCGCACCTAAAGCTCATACCTATAATCGTTAGTGAATATAAATAATAAAATGAATATAAATAATAAAAGCTTATAAGATGAGATAATCAGAATGAATATTCGTATCTTGAAATGTAGATGATTTAATAATCACTGTTTGATTAGAAGTGAACTGTGAGAGTGTACTTAGGAAACGAAATGATTGCTAATATTAAACCTGCTATTAAAGTATTATAAGATTTCTCACAATGTTACAAACGCGATAAAATGATTATTAAATTTCACTTGACTTCATTTAAAAAGTGTAACTAAGTTATAAATAAATAAAGACAGATGAATTTAAAACGTTAAAATAAAACTGACTTGTATAAATAAAAATAAAAGTAAAAATAAAACTAACTTATATAAATAAATATAATAATTATTGATTTGCTTTTTATTATTTAATTAAATTAGTTAGAGAAAATACATTACGTTTAACTTTAAAATATTTCTCGTAATTTTTTTATTCGTTCTTATTTAATTGTAACATGCACATTGAAAAAATTTCTGCATATTACGCGTACTTTCTATTCTTCATATCACTTTATATTATTCATAATATTATACAATTTTCCGATATAATTTTATTTTCACAAGTTTATTACTTTAAATAAAATACAATTTGTCTGCACTCATCGATATAATGTGCAGAGAGGAGGTTGAAAGACGAACTATATTGTAAAATAAAATTGTATTTGTACTCAAATTCTAGAAACGCTCAAAATAATTACTGCATTCGATAATAATCATTGTGAACAAAAAATATATTTAAATCAAATATATTGTAATTAAATCAATAAATAACAAACAAAATAACAATTAAAATTTAGTAAATAACAAACAAAATAACAAATAATAAACTATTTAACGGCTGCACCACCGGCGCTCAACGCCTCCCAGACTTTTGAGAGAAAAAAATCGATTGTTACATCTTCAAATAAACTAGATTAATAATTTTATTTAGAGTGTGTTCCACTTAACGTTTGCAACGCTCGCAAGTATCATTTTATCCTTGTTATCATCAAATGTTAAACAAAATGAAATAATGCATGCTAGCATTGCGAACGTTAAGTGGAACGTACGCCTAATAGATAAACAAAAGGGTAAAAGAGTAATTGCAAAAAGAGGAAGAGAGTAAGAGAGTGAGCTGAAGTTTATCGAAAGATGGAACAACCCAGCCTTAATCCTTCGTTTCATTAACACAAGATTCGCGAAAATGGTTATTTGCGACCACGCGAATTAGTTATCAAAATATAATAATCGCACGACACCTTGCGTTCCTGACTTTAATTGCACGCGACATGATTAAGTGCACTTTATTATTTTACGTTGCAAGGAAAGAAATACGATTCACTTGATAATCGCAACTTCTCATAAATTAATACATCGGACAGCAGATCTAGAATAAAAAATTGATTGACAGAAAAAATTGACAAATCCTACAAAACACCGAATGTATGTCATGCAACTGATAAATGTGAGGTTGTACTTATTAATTAAAAGCGTCATGACATAGCACAATTCGAGAATCGATATGTTTTATATATAAATATTTGCGATATTTTATTTATGACCAGAGAATTTGAAAATGATATCATATATATATAAAGTGATGTAATAATTATTGAAGTCAAAATAACAGCTAATGAAAGAAAAATGCAATAAATCTTCTAAAATTTAATCAAAATATGCTTTAATAAAAGCTCTTTCTTTCAATAAAAATTAGAAGAATTGATATTTTATTTAAAATTTTGTTTAAATAATTATTTTTAATATATTTTTGATTATTTTAATATATTTTCATTATTTAATTTACTTAATATATTTTTTATTATTAAATCAAGTGCTTATTTAATGAAAAAAATTCATCTTTGTTTTAATCAAAAACAATTTTACACATAAGCCAATTTATTATTTTCACTTTCCTTTTGACAAAGTTTTGATTAATCTTAAGTCTTAAAACGAGTAAAATTGTGCAACATTAATAAGGAAATAAAATACAAATATAATATAATCACGAAAAATGTCGCGATTTAATTTTATTTTTTTTTCTATTTTATTAAAATTATAAAATTTTTTGTTCTCTCTCTCTCTCTCTCTCTTTCTCACACGGGACAAAAATTGTGTAAATCATATATATAATAATTAACATATATTAAATTTTATAAACGTTTTATGAAGTACAGAAAGATTAATAACGACGAACCTTTTCTAGCTCATATTCTAACAACTTCGTCATAAAATGATGACGTAAAAATTTTGTCCAAAACAGGGGCACACACAGCAAAGAGAATAGATCCTAGGAAAAAAGAAAACATTTTAAATTTGGCTTTCCGTTCTGTGAAAGGCGCGCCGCTGAACGAGGTTCAGTTCGGTAGGGCGGATGGAAAGTTTAAGAGGAAGAGAAGCCTGAGTCGTGCGCAAATTGAAGCTGGGATTAAGACGTCGGGCGAGATTAAGGTTTCCATGTTGATTAATTTAAATAGTTCCGCCGTCGCTCCGCGGAGAGACAAAAGCATACCCGTAACCGTAGCTGCGCCAAGCGGCTGAGGTATATAGGGAAAGGATGCATGGTAAACAACTTACTTTTCACAGTGCAGAAGCAACCCGGAGAATTAAGGAACGTAATACAGAGTTAAACGAAGCGCACTTGGGTGTCGACCTGCTTTACCTGTAAACTTGTTCGGATTCAGATGTACTTATCTATTTTTTTTTCCCGTCATTTACATCTAATCTAGCATCTGTTTGGAAAATAGGAATTATTTTGATTATTAAACGAATAATAAAAAATATAATAAAATCAATATCATAGAAAATCAGACCACAGTTGGAGGGATAACGAAAAATAAAAGGAAGTGTATGTTTTGATACTCTTTGAGCAATAAATTTCTTCTGAAGTCTTATCAACGTTCATCATAATTCTACCATCATCTTGTACTGTAAAATACGCTGTTGATAGTTCGTGGAAAATGCAGCGAATTTTTTGCGCTTTACGCTCCGTAAAAAGAAATTATTATGTCGCTGTATTTGTTTAGTCTCTTAATATCGGCTAGTTTATGAAACTGACTTCAGATTTTTCATGTGTTTTTTTCATATGCTTTTCAAACATGCACGAATTTAAAATATTTTTAATATTAGAAAGAAGAAACATGCATTTCAAATTAAATAATTTTTTTATGTAAAAGATATTATCTTGTAAACAAAAATGTTATGACAATTCAATAAATTGACTGTTTTTTAGATAACTGATATTGACAGTGCGAAATTTAATTATTTTAAATAATAGAAAGAGTATATATACTACCAAGCGCAGTTATTGTAATATTTTTTGTGATGATACGTCGTAACGGCTTATTTTTTTACAGAAATCATAATATTAATACAGCGATTCACAAAAATAAACCTGACATGATTTCAAAATTTGTTTTGAAAACGCATACTGTTAGAATATCAAAGAAACAATGGGAGCCCAAACTTGAGTTAAATAACATTCTGTTATTTTCAATTCCAAAATGTGTCAAAATGTAAATCAATCCATTTCTGGTTACTTTCGACGTAAATAACGTTTATTTAATATATGCATTTAGTAAATAATAAACTAAATTCGAGTCAAATTTAATACATTTTCTCAAGTTAAATTGTTTAACTCTAATGTTTTAGTTAAATTAACGACATATTAAATAGGAGAATTGGCAATTCATAGAAATGATTTTAAAAAATTCAAATTAAGTGAATTTGAATTTAACAGTGCAGCGCAATTTTTCAAGAGTGTCAACAGTGACCGTCATTTCGATCGATTTCATAAATGGAGACTGGTAGGAAAGATTGTAAGGCAAGAAAAGATAAGATGGAACGTTCAAAAGAAAAATAAAAAGACAGAAAAGGAAATCTTTATCGCCGATCAAGTGTAGCGATTGCTTTTTTAATCACGTTGTTATAGTTAATAAGCGATAAATACCAAAGAAAAGCGATTGTCTTCTTTCGCGTATCATCTGAGATACGACAAAGACTGTATCCATTTAATCTGGTTAAGAAAAAAGTAAAAAACGTATTACTTTCTTTGATAGGTATATAGATCAATATCAAGCTTCTGATGTCTGTAATGTACCATAAAAAGAGTAAAAGATAAATTCATAAAAATAACAATTTAATAAATGTAATAATATTTCTATCAGATTTTTTTATTAACAATGAAATGCATCATCTTATTCTTAATCTTTATCATTTCGCAGAAATAAGGAAAAAAAAAAAAAAATAAAAGCTGTAAGAATTTCTATATTTCTATAAAAGCTATATAAATTTTTATACTTTGAAAAGTTAAGAATAACAGATTGATAAATATTAATTTACACATTTCTATTAAGGATATAAAATTATCCGTTAACGTGTACGTGTATTTTAACTGTTCTCCTGAAATCGTTGAAAGGACGAATAAATTCAGAAGCCATAAAAAAGAATTTATTTGATTTCCCGAAATATCAAGTGCTATATATTTTGTACTGGGAAAAGTTCGCGGTGAGCATGGAGCTATCGTGATCAGTGCTCTCGGCGGATTCGGTCGTTAGCAGTCTTTAGAAGGAAGTCGAGGGTAAGGCGTAACGGACGGACGAAGAGTAAAAGGAAGGATGGAACGGGGGAGGAAACTCTCTTTCGCTCTCTCGGACAAGGGCCGCGCGTGTTCTTTTAGCCGCGTTGCCTCAGCAACAGAGTACCTTCCGTCTCGCTGACCTGCTGTTTCCGGTGACACCGATGGTCTTTCCTTTTCTCGTCATTTTGCCGAGACCGGCGCGCTTTTCCGAAGAGAAAAAAAAAAGTATACAATCAACTCTGCGGGAAAGTGTTAAGGGTCGATGCGATTATCGTTCAAAAGTAACGGTATCTCAGAATTTTCTATTTCTGTTATCAGTTTCGGCGACGTAATAGTTTCATATCCTTTATGATTAAGGAGATCACGTGATCATCGTTAGTCGATCGCTGCGGCAAATTGCGCGATGATATGTCAATAGAATGTCTCGTATGTATACCTCGTACCGAGGTTGAATTATCAAACAAATGAGCTTTACATGATGGTAACAATGTTGTCTTATACCCGGGTACTTTGCCGATAGATAGGATTCAAAATAGAGACGCTATCGTGCGGCATAACTATAGAATGAGATCGATATTCCTGAGCCGAGTTCAAGATCCTCGAGAAAAGATCGACGAACTCGCGTGGCTACCTATGAATGCGTAATGCGAAGCAAGAATCCCATGTCAATTACTACAAATAGTTAATTAATATTATGTAAGACTATACGAGACAGATATTCATTCGAATCGCTACACTGTACAGATATATTCCTAATTCGAGAGAGTTTAGTTAATTAAACACGATAGAGAACGCATTAATAATTTCACCGTGGGAGCCTCTTAACACTGGGCACGCGACATAAATTGGATAATTCAAGCTTCGAGTGATGTTTCATAAAATATCGATATTATTTTATTATTCATATCGTGTATACGTGATGTAGGTATATATTTTTCAAATCTTTATACATATAACGAACTATCGAAATAATAATTTTTCTAAAATTATATACGTATAATTAATGCGACTGTACTATTTCTAAATTATTCGTGTACTCTTCTTTCAAAAACTTAATTACAGATAAGAACATTTTTCGCATCTATAAAATTATGCAAAATAAAATCTCAATAAGAGAGAGATATCAGCTATATTATATGGCGGAGTAGCTCAGAAGCATTCCGCGTGCAAACGATGAAATATGAATTGCGGCACGTAGTAGGCCATTAGCTGCTTGAGAAAAGAAAGTAGGAGGAATGCTGAGGGACGGTAATGAGGTAGAATAAAGAGCGAACTAATTCGAAATTTCGTGCGCGTCACCGACGGCGATCGACCGGCACGCTTGGCGCGAGAAGGGACGGAGGAGCGAAATGGAAATGCCGGGACGGGGCCTGTTCAACATTCTAAATATTTTAAAAGTTCAACTCATTTGAATTGGAACATCTTTAGACGTGTCTCTTTCTCTACCTCCCCTGCTCTTTCTCAACTGCCTCCCATCGGTTGGATCGTCGCGGAGTTTTCTCTGTACTTATCGCGCTTTCCACTGCGCTTTCCACTGCGCTTTCGGCCGTCTTCTCTTCCCGACCGATTGATTTAGATTCTCGAAACTTTTTGCACTCGAGTTTTGTAGCGGAGATATTCTCCATGACCACAGAGAAAACGGTGTTTGGCTCATTCGCTTAAAACCCATTATCGAGTACGGAATGTGTGTTTTTGTACTTTGTATTTATATAATGCCAAACGTTAAAAATATTAAAAATAATTTTGAAAAATATTTGTCAATAATTTTGACGTCTTTTTTGTAAAAATCATGCATTATCCATTTGACTTCCATCTTTCGGTGCCACTCTAACGATTAACTTTCTTTTTCCAATGTTTTTCCAAAGCTTTTTCCATTACTTATAATTATTTTATTATTAAAGATACATTTGCTTGGTATTGTTATATTTCTTAACGTCTGATGCTCGAAAAAATAATTTTTTACAATACGAAAAAAATGATTTTGTTGAAAGATTTAAATTTTTTGCTGGATATATAGACTTAAAAATAATTTTATTAAACCATGAAAATAATTTTGTTGGAAAATCAAATTGGAATATTAAATTTTTTGCAGCATTATTCATCATTTATTAATTTCCAACATAATTATTTTGATTATGTTGGTCCAATAAAATTATTTCCAAGTTTGTATCTAGAAAAATTTCAGATCTTTTAATAAAACCATTGTTTCCGTAATCATTTTTATAAAAGCTATAAACAATCGACTTGCAATACCCAAATGTATTGTTCCCATAGAGCAGCACCGAATGATTAATCACGTAAAATCATTGTTTACGCAACGATAATGAAATTTGCGAGGCGCGATGATGGTTGAAAACCATCGAACGTCGCGCGATGTGTTCACAGTTTCAGAACAAATCAGTCGCGGGCCATCGATTCTTTGTAGCTGCTAGGGCTTAATTCAGTCGCGTAAAGCCCAGCCACCAGGTAAAACCGATAAGGCCGACCGATTTGCTGCCCTTAGCGAAAAATCCGCTTACTCGTTCGAGCCCTTGCGAGAATCTATGTTATTCCGGTTGGAATATGGATGTGTCACATTTGCGAGTCGCACGAGAAACGACGTCGCACATTCGCGTATACGGATTGGCGAAATTCGCGGGGAGGCGTACTAACTCACCTGGTCACGGTTGGCGTGGAAGCGACCCCCGGGGATCGTGCTGGATAACTCCGTGGACTTCCTGACATCAAGTACTCTGCAACACACAGCGAAACGTTTGTCCTTAATGCTCTGCTGCATAAAGTCACACTCGACGATCGAGTAACGCATTCGTCTTGCACCGGTTAACGGCGATATACAAACGCCGCTTTCTAAACTACCAACCGCGAGTAACCGCGAAGTGCGATTACAAATATTCGCTAACATTCTACCAGTGCCGATGTAACAATTCTATCCAAGACACATTAAAGGCCGCAACAATTATAATTTTAACAATTCTCATCATTATTTAATAATTTGCAAACAGATAATTAGCATGAAATTATGTTCTTCGATTAATCCGATGGTAATGTTAGATATTCCCCTACATCACTCTGCTCTAAAGTATAATGTAGCGCGAACAGAGATTCTTCGATACATTCCGAGCGTGTTCCAATTTTCTGTGCATTTGATTCATGGCTGTTGCATACTGCGGCATTTCGCTGAAACATATGCCGCCGTAACTACTGCTTAATTACTTAGACAGGTAACAGGATCTGCGGCGGACGCAGATATTCCTCTACTCTCAGCAACTTGACCTGTGTCATGCGACGAGATAATTGAGTTTATTAAACGCAAGTTGTTCTCGTATTCGCAAGTGCTTTAACCCTGTTTCGAGTATAGTGCCCGTGGAATTATTTAAATGGAACGATCAAAACGGATGCGTGCTTACATTGTTTCTAATTATAGCTTAGATTTCTACATCCTGGAAATAATCAAATGATTGCGTTCAGCAAAGAAAACTGGATCAGGGAGCGCTCAGTGATCAGTTTTTTTTCTATTGAACGTAGCCAATATAATATAAAAGTAGAAAAACTGAGGACCACGTCGATAGAATTGACAAGACAATTTAATTAATCGAAAATGTCTTGGGTTTGTGTTGAAGATGTGCGGATTTATGCCAACAGGGAAATCAGAATAGTGATAAGTGCAATCGTCGAAGCGAATTTGTAGAGGCCCAGGGTATCAACGAGTAGCGACGCGCGCGCATGCATAATTAATTTTCAAACTTTCTTTCCTGCCCGATGGCAGGCTGACGTTGCCATTCGATTTAACCTTCGTTCGCCGTGCGTGGTCTCCGGTCTGTCGGTTCGTAGCGTCATGCATATTCTAGTTGATGGGTCGTCGCGAGCTGCCTTCCTTTTATCTGTATAGTTAATGCGTTCATGACTAATGTAACCGTCAGTGACGTCCTGCTATCGACCGCATTCGTCTGATGCTCGTCTTGGTCGCCAGCACAAGATCGCTAAATCTCTTTATCGGATAATGCTTAATATTCTCTGTCCGTAAACGTCATCGACGTCGAATTCTTCCGGAACATTTAACTGTAGTATACGCGTTTTTATTGTGTACAGTTCATTTTTTTTTTTACGTACACAAAGCATTTACAGAGATATCTCTTCCCATTGATAACTCCACACAAAGATAATCACCGGATTGTATTCTGTCTTTTAACAAAAACGATAACAAGCTCTTTTTTTCGAACAATTGTAACTCAAAACAGTCAAAACGAATATCTTTGTTGAAAGAGAGATTTTCACATAACGCGAAAATTGGCTGTTGAATCAATAACGAGGCTGAATATAATGGGAGTTAGCGAGTGAGTCTAGGGGAAGCGGTTGCAAAATAAAAAAAATAACAAGGATAGTTTGTTCGTTCGTTTACTTTGATATACTGACGCTACATCGGTTTTGGCCCATAAGGTTCTTCTAACCACCGCTTCACCCTCTTATTTCTGCAGCAATTTGTCACTGTCTACGTCCCGAGGATCTTTACTTTATACGCTGGATTCTAAGTATAACTCACTACGCACTGATAAGTAACATCATTATATTGTTTTATATCGATTTCTGTATTTATGTATTTAAAGCAAAATGTTGAATCTTTTTCAATGTACAATAAATTTTTATTTAAATCCAATTGTTTACACTGAAAAAAAAAAGGTTGCAATTATCACAATTTAACTACAATTTATAGTCATTTTTTTGGGACAACCGTATATTTATAGTTTTAACTATGCAGATGCCATTAATTGTGCTATTAATAATAGTCACACCCCGCTTAAAAATATTTATTTTATTTATCATCTATATCTTGATATTTCTTCACTACATTAATATTTGAAATTACCATAACTTATTAGTACAATTTTCTCACACGTTTAAGAGAACTACATATTTGTATATATATATATATAATATATATGTGGTTATTATTACATTATAAGAATAATAACCATAAAAATGGAGCTAATTATTTTACCAGGCAATTATAGTCACAAATATCAAGTATTTTCCTCTTAATGTAACGTTTAATCACAACTATAATGTAAAATACGACGATAACGCGGCGATTCGTTTGACATACGAAAGTGGTAAAGCGTTCCGCTGCTGATCATTAACACCACCAATCCAAACTGAACCTTAGACTGAGTTTGCTACCGAAATCTGCGAAATGGGATCGTTATGTCATTGACACGGCCTTGCCATTCGTCACTCGCAAGCTCAAAGGCTCACTTGCAACACACAGGATGTAACGTTTCCTTTGTAATTCTGAGCATAAATTGGCGCGTGTCAGATGCGAATGAGTCGATTCTGAACCGCGCGCGCGTTCGTAGGTGGATAGGTTTAGGTATAGAAACCTCTATCGGCCGGAGAGAGTCCTGACAGCTGGGAGCACAAAGCGACGGGTTCATTCTCGCAGGGCGAGAGGTTGGTTGCCAGGCTGCCGAGGCTTAGCAGCCATGCCGGCTACCGTTTGTTTCGTCCGGTAGTCATGGTGATAACACGGAGAAGGTGGGCGCAACTGATCGAGGGTTCTCCGATATCTCGCATATTTTCTAGCAGCCACCCTCTCGGCGAGAGCGACGCTCCTGGCTCGCTGGACCACCCATCGAGAATATTAACGCCCACGAAGGGATGTGTCGCATGCCTCTATCGGAGTACTTTTGGAAAAAATAAGCTGTGTCGAGTTGCAAACGCGAATAAAACGAACATATCTATTGATAATGCCATTGGAATGAGAGTAAGTTACTATTGTGTAAGGATTTACTGTATTTTCATATTGACTTCCCTAAGACAATAATTCTTCTTTTGTAAGTATGTGCTGATAACGACGTAAGAATTGCTTTTTATCGTGAGAAAAATGAAGTTAATTGATTATCTTTTAAACACGCCTTTTTAGCATATGGCACATTCGACTTTTTTTCCAATTTTTTTTCCATTACAATGTTTATAATTTTTTTTTATTAAAAATACTTACGTTTGCTTAGTATCGTTATGTTTTTTAATGTTTGGTGGTTTAATTTTTTTTTATTGAAAAAAAGTGTTTACAATATGTTCATTTTTATAAAAGATGTAAGCAGTCGAATTAAGTTGAGTATGATATATTCAAGTGTGTTTAAGGTGTTCCCTAAACACACTTGTGTGTAGTGTTTAAGAATTAGCTATGTCCAAACTTAAATAAATTCTATGATTAAATATATGTATATACATGCTAATAAAAAATGTCACTTTCCAAGATTATTAAAAATATTCTACAAGCGCGATTGAAAATGACCATTCATAAAATAAAACATGATTGATATAATATCATTATTGCAAAGAAGTTGCGAATTTCTTTAATTTTTCTTCTATTATTATATATAAACTTTCTATAGATCTTCATACGGAACGCAAAAATTTTTGCGCAAGCTAAATATTCTTGTCTAAGAAGCTCGACGAACGATGCGATCAAGTTAGTAATGAGCGATCATTATTGTGTAGCGATCCTTAAGAGAGATTTCAATTCCTCTTTTACAGTCGCTCCAAAGATACTTCCGAAGTTTTCCTTCATTAGTATTTGTTTCGGCTGATTTTAGAAAAATTCTCTTCGATACGAGTTGCTCGTCGGTAGGGAACGATCGATTACGTTCTATCTACGGGAACTAAAGTCTGGCCAACCAATCTTTCGTTCGAAAAAGTGTCATTATCTGCTAATGGCACAGCAGCAACTAGGTCGATGCGCTTGGTCGGTTAATGACGTGACTTTCGCATTTTGCCGATGGACTGTACCGATTTTATCTACGTGCTCCGATTTTACCTGATGTCCTCTCGAAGATTCGCGAGCGCCGTAACCACCCCCCGCCCTCCTCCGGACAACAGTTCTTTAAGGGTTAAGTTCGTTTTTATTGTTGTGCCGTATTCTTATCATGTTACTTCTTTACTTTCGAGAATCAATTTGCTGCAAGACAAAATATCTCCGGGATCTACGCGAGAGACAAGCCCGTGCGAAATATCTTCGTGTAAGAACATTGCCGACCCACATACGTCGCCATCAGAACGTCGTCAAAGAGAAACGAACATTGTCGCGGTTACGATAACTAGACTGGAAATTACGTAAGTGGAATTAAGTAAGAAAAGTAAATCCCATCGCGATAATCTTTTCCAGCACTAGGGATGCTGACAGAGCGTGCCGACTAATAGCTCGCTAAAAAGCGCGCAATTCAGTAGTTGGGTAGCATGCTTGAATCAAGAAAGACTTCTCGTAATCGAGAATGTTGGCTGATCTGTTCTTTACTTAATCACTCCACACGACTTTCTTAACGAAGATGAACAATGTTCCGAGTGGAAAACTAGACGTCGAATAGGGACGATCGAACAAGGTTGTCAGAGCTGAAAATGTCGCTGAATTCGGGAAAGACAATGAAAGACAAGAGTGATAACGAAAGTGATAAGGAAAGTGATAGCGCGGGAGTAACAGGGTGTAGTTAGAACGACAGCCGAAAAGGTGATCGTAGAAAGGGTAGAAACATAGTTAGAAAATGGAATTTGAGGATGAGTCGAAGTGAGGCTAGGCGAGGCGAGACGAAAAGAGGGTAAGGGCGAAAGGCACGTAAAGACAAGAGAAAAAGATCAGAGATAGGTACGTAAGTCCCTGGATGGAGTGGATACAGTTGAGTCTGAGGGTTTCTTGGTTGTTGGGTGTTTGGCTGTCGGCCAGGGAATCTCTGGAGCGCGACGGTTACCTTTTTCTCCGTCGGGAGGTCTCTTCGACCTATACGTATACCACGGTGAGCGTACCGTCTTTCCGGAATGTCAACTGTATAATGGTGCACAAGTGTGTGTGCTACCATACCCGATATGTGTCACCGGAGGTGCGGTGTCACAGAGTCCGCACTTTCGAAAACTCGTCTACTCTAGATCTCTATACTCTAGGTCTAGACTGGTGCAACCCTTCCGCGTTTTATTGCTCGTATCCCATTGACCTTATACCTCGCATGTTTGCTTAACTCCGTGTAATACACACAGACGTAATAGATATAGACTGCACATTTCCCTGATCTCTGTGCTCCATTACAAAGAAATTGAACATATTAAAATCTCCTTCAATTCTACCAGCATCTCTCTTCAACTCGATATTTGAGAGAGAGAGAGAGAGAGAGAGAGAGAGAGAGAGATATATATGTTTCAAGCCATCTCATTCTTTCTAAATCAAAAATGACAGCTTCATAGAAACGAGAAGTCTATTCTTATTATGTCTATGATAATATATCGCGATCGCAAGTTGAAATCACATCACTCATACGATCTGATGCGATTCTTTGATCGACTTTCCCTAATTTTTTTTATACTGCGCATCTCTCGTAGATGAATTCTCTGAGATTATGATATATTGCGAAATGAAGCTATATCCTAGTACGAACGTAGAAGTATGTTTTTGTTTCTCGGGTAAGATCAATGGCTTGCACTCTATCGCTTCGCGTTATGCGAAAAATCAAGGGAATAACTTTTTAATTTCTCCCGCATCGCAGACTAGCCGTCCGTATTGTTTCGCTCTCGGCTCAGAAGATTGAGCTCTGTTCTACTATATGTTCCGCGCAATCATCTATCATCTGTCCGTGCAAGTCGTAAGTTTTTTCATTCACTCCGCTTTCCAATGCCGCGTGTTGCAACATACATTCTTATATCGCCAAAGCGTATAACTATATACTGAGAGCTATAAACCATAAACGTCCAAACATTCGCAGTCGTGATCAAACGGCTTTACCAGAACACCCTATTCTTTACAAAAGTAAAGTATTACGAATGTCGAAGACAATATTTTCTGAGATTGGACTTAGGAGATTCAGGTACAGACAGGATGCATATTTCGCATTTTACTAAGACAGTTTGCTGCGTTTGAGAATAGGAAAATGTTACATCGACATTGCCAATTTCTGCTGGTTAAACCTGAGTCGAAATTCGATATCATAATGTATCGGACGACTTACTGAGTGATCAGAATTGCTCGCAAACGAAGTATAAGTTATATAAAGATAAAACAAAATAAGGCCAATTTCATGAGTCTAGACGCGGTTATGGAATAGGTGAATTGTGGACATGTGTAATATTCCTTGTAACGGAGATGGAATTACTACGACATCTTACATAATTTGCGCTGCATTTTGACTATCGTCAAAATTACTTTACAGTTTGCTTAGAAATTATAACAAGATTACTGGCCATTAATGTTTAATGCGTTATCATAAAAGATGCCTTTCAATTTTGCAGGTAGCAGGTTTTACAGGTGTGTATTTACGTAATTTTGAGAAGCATGTTAATATTAATTTTGTCTAATTTGAAAGACTTGAATGTGACTTTCAAACAATTGAATTAAATTTGGTACCTAATAAAATGTGCGCATGTATCTACCATAAAAAACTATACTATATATTTCATATCTCCTCCCTTCTATTTCACCGTAATCTTTTTTCTTTACTTCAATTTTTTGTAAATTGTATTTATTCTGTATATTCAAAGAACTTCTACTTATATAGCATAATTGATATCATCTCTATGGGTAAGGAACTTGTACCAACAACAGTTCTATCACATAAATGGAGTTATTTCATTAAAACAAAATATTATTCCATAACCTCTTCCCTTTCTTTGTAATCCCATGAATCACGAGGAATACCGTATGTTTGTTCTACTCTTTTATTTGCGATCATAAAGTGAAGCGTATATAGGTACACGCATTTCTCGACACTTAACTGATGTATAATCAAGAGGTGCGAGAGTACGGACGGTGGGTAAGTGTATGTAAACATAAGGGTTGATTAACGATAATGGTGATGTGGGACAATTTCCGATAGCCTGTCTCTTGATCGCACGAGGGATACTTTGGCGGAGAGGGGAACGGACAAACTGTCGACACATTGTGCAACGTTACGAACGCCAATCTACGGGACGGTGGACGTCGAAGGTAATCCAGGGGGATGCGTGCCCGAGAATTCTGATCAGCGCTTTACCTCTTATAGATTCCGCCAATGTGTTATTACTGTTAACACCTCTACTTCGTATAATGTCGCGTACATCATTGCTCCGACGACAACGGCACCCACGATCTCGGTCCGCAAATGTTCGATGATACGCCAATAGATGCGGCCGTCATTATTGCTTTCATTTCAGATGTCATACACGTCCCAGGAATGTCCGCGTTGTTTTCAACGAGGAGATAATACTTGCAAGATATCGCGAGAATGGCAGCAACTGCATACTCTCGAGAATGTAAATCGCATTCTTGGCGCGCGACATCACCAATTGTAATATTTATCGAAAATTTATTCTCCGTTGAGCAGTTGGAATACAAAAATGGAATAGTAAATAATCGTGAACCGTCACGTTTATGTTCTCTAACCCTAGAACACACATATGAGTCTCCTCGATCAAAATTTCGCTCGCTCATATACAAAGAAAAGGGAAAGGAGTTTTATTGGTGTATTCCTAAATCTCGAAGCTTCAAAATAAGAAAGAGTCTAAAAATATTAATCTGAACAGAAGTTACAGTCTATCAAAATTACAGTAGGTTTTCCAGACCCATGGTATGTGTTTTGAGAATTTTTTGGAAGAGGTGAGTGTTCTAGAATTAATATGTCGTTATTTTATCAAAATAATACTTTATAACAGTATTTAATAATACGCCGTCAATTTTTACCACTCAAAATCGTGTGGAACATAATAACCTAGTTCAATTTTGGTCTAATTCATAAAGAAAAGTTTCACGCAGAAGCAATATCGCATTCAAGTGAATTGTCTTTAAGATTTTTGTCTTTCTGTCGAACGTATTTTTTCATCCATAGCGTTTGCGTCATATGTTATCATTTACAACAAAGTTCTCACTATAATACCTCGGTCTTTGAAGAAGCGAATTTATCGCTTTGCTTTGAGCAATCTCGACTTGTCCTGATCAAATGTCTCGTCTAGCAAACATCTCGCGGGCATACAGATCACTAATGAATGTTTGACGAAGTCGATATGTCATCGATCGTTCTCTGAAATTGTAATATACAAAGGAAGTATCTACGACGTTTATTGCTCAGCAAATTTCACGTTTTGTTATTTCTATTTTTATTAAAACGTTATTTTTTATATATTCGCGTGTTAAATAAAGCAGAATCAGCAAGACATTTTTTAGTTTCTAAAATTTAAAGATAAAAATTTCTTGCGTATCGTCAAATAATATTGGGTAATTCGTATTCGTATATAATTATGGAATCGTATAGTGGAATAATCAATAAGGAAATAAATATTGGCATTATAGTTGATACAAGTCTTCACTTATTCTCCTTATGATCCATACTATCTTATATAAACCATCGGTGTTGTCAATATCTAGAGGGTTGATCTCGGCTTGGCGGGTAATGAATGTTTATTAGGGCAGGATCCGTTGACGGATCTCCGTAGACTCGAGACGGATCGATATGCGTTGGTCTAGACGTTCGTGCCTCGAAATAATTGGTTGA
This sequence comes from Trachymyrmex cornetzi, assembly GCF_001594075.2. Lineage (NCBI taxonomy): Eukaryota > Metazoa > Arthropoda > Insecta > Hymenoptera > Formicidae > Trachymyrmex > Trachymyrmex cornetzi. The sequence continues at coordinate 248,704 of NW_017296923.1, forward strand.
CTCTGATCCTGCATTCTGTGTTCGTGAGAGGTAAACATTTGCGATTGCCTGCGCATCAAATACGTCCACGTACCAACATGAATCAATAAAGCTGGTCAGTCATTTAAGGTATTCTCGGATCTTAACTGTTTCGAATTAGAATTTTCTAAGTAGAGATGAAAAAGAAGAAGTTCTTATAGAGGAAAGTCGCCGATACTGACATAGGCCTCCTAAAGTGACACCCCCTTATTTTTCGGAAACTAACTATTGCACTTTATTAATAAAATCATGATCTGTTTAGCTAATTAAAGAAGCACAAACTCATAATTCGTAGGTTTGTGGCTTGTTTCTGTATCAAATCAGCTAAAAACGAATTCTACAAATGCGAAAATAAAATTCTTACGATTTTCTTTT
>NW_017296923.1:249284-264271 GCF_001594075.2 Trachymyrmex cornetzi
GTCAAATAAGTGTACTGGAGCTGAAGGCAATCGTGCATATATGGAACAACTCTAGAAAAACTATCGCGTTACATATTTGCATCTTGCAGAACAGCATAAAGTAAATATGCATATAATTCAATAAAAATGTTTGATAACGAAGTAAAATGATTCTGAAAAATCTTATATACATTCACTTATAGGTACTTTATACAAATAATTCCTGTAAAAGAAAAAGAATAGGAATACGTAGCATTACTGCCTACTGTGTCAGTTTTGGAGCCCATTTTGTCAGACGCTCATTTTTGCATAACTTACGAAAAACTTAATTATTGCAAAATTGCTAACAGTATTATAAAAATTGCTTATACTATCTGATAGAAGACACTTTTTACTTTGTATTTATGTTTTTGAAGTTGTATTTTTACCTTTTGTTTAAGAAATATTGTCTAAAAACAAAGTGGTATGTCGGTATCGGTGACCTTCCTCTATTATTTTGCGATATAAATTTTCATATATGGAATTTCAATAGACATTATTTCGATAAGTATTCGTCATCATATATTTTTCAGATTTTTTAATTAATTTTTTTAGTTTAAGAATTTTTTCTATACTTTTTGCTGAACGTCATACAGCTAATAATAGTTTATCTAACTTTTCATAAATGTCAATATACAAGAACAATTGCATTTGCATAAAGAACAATATACATCTACTGTAGTGTATACCACGTGGAAATAGAAGTAGCTAAAGTTTAACTAGCTTCGCAGTGGAATGGTCTCGTTTCCTTCATCAACTCAAATTGCGGGAATTAGCTTCTGGCCCCTGTCCAGATTACTTCTGTATTCTCTACTGCGTCTTGTCTCATTTGATTTATGTGATAAGTTAATTTGGAAAATGGTAAGCGAGCGATAAGTAATGACGGACGTATTAAAATCTAAATAATATCAATCTCGGATAAAATGTTTTTATGATATTAATTTTTTTTCTTTTGAAAGTAATAATTTATGTAACGCGGCAAATTAACATATTTAATTTCACTTTGAACGGGCAATATCATCGCGCTAATGGCGTAATTATTCGGTAATGGTTTAACCGAGGAACGGGTAACGCATCGGTCAGAGTAGGCAAAATTACAACAAAATGCAATGAAAGAATTGATACGTAGTGCGTTAAATTCAGTTTCACGGTAGTGTTAGAGTGCATTACGGCCAGCCGAATTTCTCGTATCTGACCAAATTCGAGTGACCAGGGGGATAAATTGTTGCACGCTTTTCGCAGAGCTGCCGGAGAATTGTGCATTTGCGTCACGTAACCTGTTTTACGTTAGCGCTTTTGTTCCGCATGAATCTTATTAGCGCCAACCATTTTACAGGAAATTGAGTTAAACAGTTTTCTGCATTAAAGCTTTCGCTTTCCTTTCGGGTCGCTATTGGCCTACAGGAAGTCGTGCAGAAGATCGTGATTTGGGAATGAGAGAGTTAATATATTTCGTTAATATAAAGCAAAAAACTAAAAATGACGTTCAAATGTCACGTTCGTTAAACATTTAAACAGGAAACTTGTATAGATTATGTATAAAGTATACTCTCTGTCACACCATCATTCGTCATAAAATCGGCTTATATGATGTATATCGGATTGAGCACGAGTTACGTAATTCAATTATTACGTAGCAAAGCTCTGCTTAAAAAATCAAACAGCAGATATAATTAAGCAGATATAATAAATAATAATTATTATGAAAATATTATATAACGTATTATATAACGTATTACGTAACAAATAAATTTTTAATATTTTAGAATGCAACTTATATTTCAAAAGTCTATCAAGTATAATATAATCATTAATAATTGTAGAAATTTCATAAGCTATTATTTTTTATATTTGCTACTGACAAAATTCTTCTGTCTAATGTGCACATTATAGTATTAAATTATAAAACATAGAAACATGCATAAATAATTTTGTTCGATTAAAGGGATCACAATTTAATATCCAATAAATGCAATGTCTGACGAGATACTAGATGTAACTACTTTATATAACAAGGTAAATTAAGTTAGTTTGTTCTGCATTCCCAAAAAACAAGCGATATAGTTACTGCTTAACATAGTTATGTTATAGTAACATGTTGTCTAAGTATATATAATGCAGAGGATAATTCCTATCATCTTCATAAACCGCACGCACGTATTGATCGTTGTGAACGCGAACATGCGTGTATACCGGGTGGTCAGGAAATAATAGCGTAGGAATTAATAGCGAAGATGTATTTTATGATCAGAGTTTTAATCCTTTTTTAAAAATTTAAGTAAGACCTCGATATTATAAAAAGTTATTTTTAATATTTAAAAAAATACAATAAATTCAGATAAATTAAATGTAAAAAACGCAAGATGATAAAAATATACCCTATAACCATAAATTATATCCTATAACCCAACGATAAGCTTTGTTTTAAGAGAAAATATTTTCAACGCAATTATTACGCATTTTGAAAATTAAAAATATTATGTATAGCAACTACTACTTAATACGTTTTCAGAAAATATATATATTGGTTCGATATATTCGACGTTTCATCGATTGTCCTACAGAGTGGATTCATGAAGTTCACATAATAGGCGACAAATATATGCAATATGATTTTTGTTTGCCAAGATGAATTCTGCCAACGCTGCACAACGAGCAATAGCGGCATGGAGACGGAAGAGATCGAGCTCGAGAAAGGGATGCGAATTGAAAGACTCTACTTTAGCATCCCCGACCCCGTTTCTCCCGCTACCAAACACTAGCACTGCTACAGTTATAGTTGCACTGTGCGACTATATAGAACACGAAGACCAAGTCGAGGAGAAACGAGTTGGCGCGTTTTTATTTACGACCTCGCCCAATGAAATAACGACTGCGAAGGGGCGTGCAATTGCCTTCTCATCTCAGCGACCCACATAAGCGTTCATTGGCTTTCTCTAAAAACGTTAATTGCTTGGTGTTAATAAAGGATCGGTACTTCAACGTTTCGTCTATTTTGTAATTTCGTTCTCGTTTCGAATTCAGCTGAAGAAAAAGAAAAATTTTACTATCGCGTATAGATCTGTGAGTTTTTAATTATAATACGATATTTTTTCTCGTGCTGAAAACGATCGAACGAATTATTTATCGCGTGTTTGCGCATTGTTCGTCCGAAAAGTCGCGATATATTGCGTTATGAAGAGAGAATTCTGAACATGTTCGTCGTTGGCTGAGTTCGCCCGTAAGCACCGCTTTTTGGGCTAAACGTCGGAGTTGCCTTGTCCGAAACTTTTCGACCGTGTTGTGTCGCTTAGACAGGCAGTAGGGGCAGCGAATTATTCGACGCTCACCGACAGACTGCCATGGTTGTTTGCCGAAGTGAATGTAGAACGATCAATGTGAAGCTTCCTGTCCACTGATGGCTGCACCGTGAGCCATTAATGCTCTCATCGACACTCGGACTACTCTATTTTTTGTTCCCCCTTATGACTTATTTTATATGGTTTTATTCTATTTTAGCAATTCTTTAAAATTTTTATACTTGATAATATATCATTGTAAGTTAATATAATACAAAGATAAATAACCAATTAATACGTCATTTATTATATAAATCAATGTAATAAATCAATTAGATTTTTAATTACTGTATTAAATATGTGTGTGTGTGTGTGTGTACTTATAGATTCAAAGTAAAACTTTGCCAAGTAAAAACTTTTTTATTTAAATAAGTTGCAAATAGAATATTAGATTCGCGTACAATTTAAGTAATAAAGAGTACAGATCTTTTATTCTCGCACTACTATTGTTAACAAACTGGATGATAGAGCACGAATAATATATATGAAGATAGCCGTACTCACTTTATCTTTTTTGACAGAATAAATAAAGAGCGTGAGAGGGAAGTATTACCGTATCTGCAATGTATTTATACAACTCTTATCGAATATAATTCCATTTTAGATAAGAAACTTAACTATTTGCGTAGAATATTTACATTTCGCCTGTCCTTACTCCTTTATTTCATTCTTGGAACATACTATTTTTATTCAAAGATACTTAATTTGCATATAATTTAGAACAAATTTAAATATTTTCAAATATACTCTTATAATTTTTGTCAAAAAAATTAATAAAGAAACATAAGATGCTCACATCTACACGGTTGAAAAATGTCAATGATTCCAAATTCTCTCTTTCATAATTCTCTTCAATATTTTTCGTTTCCTTTAGATACACCCTACCAAGCAATAAGCGGGACCAATCGATTTTCCTGAATTCAATTAGATGCGACATATTGCAGATGCGGATCGTCGACGCGGGTGGTCTATGCCACGATTTCGTCTCGAGTCGCCTCGCGACCGTGAAAACGTTTACACCATGAAAAACAGCCGAATTCCGCCTCCCTCTACGAGATTGCATTAATTCCACGCGCGACACGTAACCCTAGCAATAAAGTGGCGTAATTGCCGATGCGCTTGTGCCCCTTTGGGCGATGAGGAGGAGGAAACCCCCGTCGGCATCGGGCGCGGAAAGTACGCACGATGTATGCGGAGAAAGGGGTCATCGACGTACAAATTCACCCCAACATATCCCACATGCAGGCAGACGGTAAGTCGACTTATGCGAGCCACGTGCACCATTCTAATTTGCTTACGAGCTATGGTCTTAAAGTACAATGCGCCACGGGCTCCAGGAATACGTGTGTCGGTCGGCCGTACAGACAATGCACAATGTGCCCTACACTTTCGTCCTCGCATTGTTTCTGGAGTTCGCGAGTACGATGAAATCGCCATAGTTTTGTCATCTACGTCCGCACGATTGCGGTCCATTCTGGTTAGCGGAACTAATATAAAGCACATGAGAAAGGATACGAATGACTTATTTAACGATCCAACTCTCGATCAAACGGCAGTAAGTTTTATTTTAATCATCTGATAAATTTCCATCAGATACTTCAGAATATTTGCCAATTTTACAGAAAATATTATCGAAAGATATCAATAATAAATTATCGAATGTGTCCTGGACTCTTTTTATTTATATTTAAAATCATGTTAAAGTATAAAACTAGTACACTATAACAACATTTAATGGTAATGTTTATATACTAAAAAGAGGTTATAAAATAATAAATAATTATTGCTTGACCGCAATCTCTTGATCAAATCGCCTAAGTTAAAATGTGGTTTCGAAATTTTTGAGCTGAAAGTAGCACTAAAGGTTTTATTTCATTCCTTCATTTGGTCCGTAACGTATCTGGTCCAATTTAAATTCCGAGTAAGACCAGCGCGGAAAGCCCGAAGGACCTAATATAATTCTGAATACAAGGGGCACCCGGTACGCCTGGGATCTAACTTGCATACATTTACCAAATAGGCACGTTAACGTTAAGAATAGCGTCTGCATGCTTTCCCGTAACAAAATGGACGAATATATTTCTCGTCAAATATATTACGCAACATTGAAACGTTACTGCATACGTTATAAATTAACTGTGAGTTTATTTAAATTACGAAAATGTCTCTTATTTCAGTTAATTAATTGTAATAAATCTCGTAATAAAAGTACGATTAAAAATAATTGTACAGATACATGTGTAAACCACAATAATGCAATAACACGTATGCCTAAGAGCAAAATGAAATTTTGTTTTGACTGGTAATTCCCTGACGTTACATATCGATCGGATCTGCAATGCAGATTACGATATTCGAGCATGTCAAGTAAACTTTACAGCCGTGTGCAGTTTTGGAAAATTACCTTTTTGATCCAAGTCATGTTTCTCAATCAAATACATACATAAAAGAATCTTCTATCAAAATTGCTCAATTTAAATATAAACGTTCTTCAAATTGACGTGTTTAATAATTGATAGATATATTATAAAAGTAATAATTACAGTAAACGGGTGCGAAAGTTTGTAAAACGCGTGTTGAAAGTTGCACATGGTTATCAACTATATCGAAATTTACTTCTATTATTCAAAGTTAATTTGACGCGGTCATTACACCGTTCTATGCAAGCATCCTCTTTATTCTGTACGTACCAACACGATCTATATCTTCTTGCGTGTAGTAGTGATGCATCGTTGCTGCTGGGTCGGCTTGCGGTAGCAATTGAATCACACGGGCGACAGTTTATGGCCGTACGATGATCATCACGACCAATACAGCGGTCACTTTACTCTGCTATTACTCACTTCCATCTCAAACAGTCGCGCAGGCCACCCATTCGCCACTTCCGGCACGGTATTGTTCCTACAAGTTTGGCCGTGCGCAGATTCGTATAGACGTGTGTGCACGCGTGTACACGCGTACGACGCTTGATCCTTGGTGGAAGGATGATGTCCCTTCGAAAATGGCGGATCCACGTGAACGCGGGACAAGGTCGATGTCCGTAAGAAAGAACACGATGAATGTAACGCGATCGTCTTAGCGTGCACTTGTCAAGAAAAAGTTCACTGTATACGCTAATTCGGGCGTTCACCTCTCGCATTTCGCGCCATGATTTAGCGCCCTAACTACTGTGCGCGTGGCTACAAGAAATCCGTGCTAGGAAAGTTAACGCATAAAATGTGTTACTCCGCAATTTCGTTGTTTGTCTTTTACTTTTAAGATCACCGAGAGATTACACAGATTTTTATACCAAGAAAGTCTTCGGAAACAATCTCACAGTATATGGTTCATAGAGTTCTCCGTCTTACGGAGCGACGTGTATCTTAGAAGCACGAGGAATGATGGTTTTTCGCACGATTGCGGTACTTGCGAGGAATGATGGTCTCGCTAAGACGTTGACCCGATTCAAGGTTATAACAGAGGAACAATTGGTCCAGAAGGTAGCGCCAACGGCTCGTCACGATGGAAACGTCAATGATGCAGTGCGAATCTCTCTTCGGAAGAAACGACGAGAGTGCGTCTCTCACCATTGACCGACGTGTCTCACGCACTACACCCTCTCCCGCCCACTGGTTTTTCTTCCTCTTTTTTTACCGACCCAACGAAATCAACAACAATGGGGACACGGTGTAAAACGACAAGCCCGATAACATTGTGGCACAACGCTCCTCCGCAAGCCGATTCTGCGCAGAGTGTCGGTCGCACATTCGGAGAGGCCGACAGCAGCCACGCTACACGAAGAGGATGCCGGCGATCGTGGCGCCATCCGCGACGGGAGGGGCGTCGGTGGTCGGTGCGGGGGTGGCACGTCGACTGCCACCCCCGCGACATCCCATCCGCCGCCACCTCTGCCCTGTCCCCTCGCTCTCGTTCTTCTCTCGCTCTCGCACCATCGTACTCCTGCCGTTCCCGCAACCCCATCGACCTACCGTCTTCCCTGCCGTCGTACCCGCGCATCCCTCTGCCGCCACCTTGCACCCTCCGTTCCCTCTCGCTATCCCGCTCGCTCTATCGTGGCAGCCACCACCGGCTGCGGTATCGATTGGCCCAGTTGTCCCTCGTCAGAGCACGGCAGTCGCTCCAACATCCGAACACGGCCCACCACCGCCTTCTTCACCTTCATAGCCATCTTCACCTGCCTCGTCCCCTTTCCCATCTTCTGCATCACCTTCGCGTTCATCTCTTTTTCGGTGCGCGGTGATACAAATTGCAAAAAGGTATTTTACGCTACTGTGATGCGGCAACTTGGTAATGGGCAGATTTTTACGACTATCGCTTCCGTCGTCGATCAGAGTGGTATATTTTTTATCATAAAGAAGAAACGATTCTATTCATGAAAAGGGACTTAGTATGATGTGAACGGTAAAGGGCGATAAATTGGATTAACGGCCCATCGATTGTTTGGATAGCGGAAGGGATGTTTTTATGACGTCGCGAGAACGCGTAGTATTGATTAACTTTGTGTGGATGATCCCCGAAACTGATAAGAAAATAGGATTAAAAAGCTGCTTCTTCGTAATCCTGTTATCATTAGGAAGGAACGGCAAAAATTTATGTGATCAAGTCCAATATCCGGATACTGGAATAATGTTATTCTTGCTTGCACGAATAGAAAGAAAGAGGAGATATCTATATATAGGAAACTGTTAGCATCTAAGATATAATACTTGCTAAAATAGTTGTAAGGTTGAATTAGTGAAAGATTCTTAAATTCTAGAGTTTTGATTCGTAATTAAAACCATTTTAAATTAGCCAACGATTACGATAGCTAGATATAGCTTGAGTCAACCTGTACGTCTCGATATCGAGCGAACAGTAAGAAGATAAACGAGGTGCCACCACGGAAATACAGACGAACAGGGCAATGTTCGTCGGCGGTCGTGAGTAGAACGTGGCGGAAAACAGGGGCGAGTATAAGCGACAAAGGAGCTAGGCATTATTATATGGCGCGGTTCTGAATGCATGACAATGCCAGGCAAGGCATCTCTCTCTCTCTCTCTCTCTCTCTCTTCGTTTCCCTCGTCTCTGCACCCTCTTTGTCTCCCGGTCGCGCTCCTGCTTACTCCCGCGGGCATCGCTCAAGCATCGCCACGGGACCATCGTTTCACAATGCTACGCTAACAAGGTCAGCAATTAATGAATCGTTGGCAATGCGCCGTCAGAAAAATACGCGCATCCAATGGGACCGGTGTATCATTAAGAAGGTGGTACTACGTCGGGGTATGCCGTTTCATGGATCGCCGCTTCGGATGTTTCGACATTAGCAATCAGCAGCCTTTGAAATATTTTACGAGACTGAATACAGATACGAAAACTGTACACGCAGCTCGCAAAGTTACTTCGTTTATTTCAATATCTCTGAAAGAGAGATTACGCTGTAATTTGTGCGCGGGATAATTAGCAACCTGCGAGCGGTACAAGTTCTAATTAGAGTGTTGATCGCAGAAAAATAATTGGCGTTAATATTATACACAAGATGTTGGAAACAACAAACATGGTGCGAAATTGAAACAATCACGTATCACTCTTCCGTTTTCATCGCGTAATTTTTGTGTTGGCGCGGGTGAAAGGCAACGCGTCAGTAACTGAATATTCTTTTTATAGCCCGTTCATACGTTGCTATTATCTGTTCTGCTATTGCCAGATGTATTTTTCGTGAAACAGTTTTACATTTTCAGGCAGTAATCCACGAATGAAACTGTCAACGTTGATTTGTTAAAGCTCCGAATTTATTTCCTGATCATGAGCGGGATATGATATATTTTCTCGACATGTGAAGATTTATAAAGGAACAGTGTCTTTTGGAAAACGATCGTTTTATAAGAAATTTTTAGAAAAACTGTAATGCAACTTATTGCTGGATACGTGTGCAACCTCATTTGAAGATATAATGGACGGCGCGTCTTACTTTTTTTAACTTTACCGCGTCGGGAAATTAAAAGAAACGGTAAACGTTTTCTCCCTGGACGAGATAGAAAGCTAGTAACCAACTATCGAGAAAATCGTAGAATTTTCCCTCAGGAGTGCCGCGTTCAAGAAAAGTATATACCTCGAGGGCTCTTACAACGCACTTTTATAGAACGTAACGGCGAGCATCGGTGGGCGGTAAGGTCGAGTTTTAACCTTCCCAATCTTCAGATTGCTTAGCTGCTTTTAGTCGAAGCACTTTTTAGCCAATCACGCAGTAGCACTCCTTGTTGCATTCACCGAGTTCCTCTAGTATTTACGGCAGATTGATCGAAAATTCTTTTTTATTTTTATAGCAAATTGTGATTTTTAAAATAAACCGCATATAAATATATATCAATTCATGATTTAATTCACATGCACAATTTTTTGGTATACATTATGAAAATCTATGTACTACGTGACGTGACATACTTTGAACGTTTTATTGATCGTGTACAGGTTGGTTGATTTTTCTGAAACAAATGTTGATTTCGTTGTATAGTCTAGCACGGATGGACGATTCTGAAGATGTTTGAATGATGAATCCAATATCATCCTGGGTTGTGGGTCGCGGCAGAAGCGAAATACACCCCCGGGACAGAAAGCGTTTCCCTAAAATAGACCAATGAGCCGTCCCTGCTCCACATACATCAGGGACTTTGGGGCCGCGGCATGTGTACGCGCAGCGGAGCAATGCATCATACGTTACAGATTGGTTTTACGTAAAAGAACGCCGATATAATAGTGTGGATGTTTGATGTCGAAGAGGGAAATGGTTGGAAAATAACGAAAGTAAAGCGCCAGCTATCCATTGTCGCGCATTGTGTCCCATTCGCGCGATTTTTTATCGCTTCGCAGCTCCGCGCTTTCATGACCTAAAACCGGCCAGCCTAAAAACGACCGACGCGGAAACTTGAAATCCCGGTTTACATTTTTGAAAAACGCTTGCTCCCGTGACCTCCTACGAATACTGTTTTTCTCACTAATTTTATGTAATGCAGAGCAACGGGAGAGAGATATAGATAATGTACGTTGTAATAAAAATGCAAGTTAGACATTATGTAGAATGATAGAACATTAGCGTGACATTAGCGTAACTTTTAAATATCATGTTAAATAAGTGACAGACAGTGAATGGTGAATAGCGTGTCGTCGCTTCACCACAGCCACGTTTCTTCGCGCTATAATGTTTGCAAAGATATGCGCCCTCGGAAAACGACCCCGTCGGCGGACGCCGAGAGAAGTACACAGTCACTAATTACAAGGGACACGAAATTACATAACTTTCACGAGGTTGTATATTCTAATTTGGCGGATCGTTAAAGGTCGGTCGGCTTATGCATATTCATCAGACATTTTTTAACGACCATCCCCCCCCCCCCTCTTCCCTACCTGTGGCCAAATCCAGAAGAAACTACTTCGTATGTCGCACGCTCTAATGACCGTTTTGTAAATTAATGACGGGTGCGCGGCGTCATTTCACGGTTGATGGCGATATTACGGCCGGAGTATAATACGTCTACGCGGCACCTGCAATTAACGCGCGCGCGGCATTGTTGCACATCGATGGACGTAAATAAACGCGGTAGTATACATATGTAAACGTTTCTCGTTATGGTCTACTCGTGGAAGCTTGCGCACGTTGTAATTGCCGTACACGTCATTCGTTAAACAAGACTCAACGATGGCAAATTGTCTTGCCGGTTCCTTCTTTATATTTTCTCGCTCGACCACGGTAATGAATCTTCTCCGTAAAGAGAAAGAATTTATCTTACATTTCCACGCGGAAATATACTTGTATTTTATTAATTTCGTTAAAATAGAGAGAAAATAAAATGTGTGTAAATATATGAATAATTATTATCTCATAAATATAAATAATGACTAAAAATTTGTATGTTCTTTTAAAGAAACAAAAATCCCTGTTGAAAACACACTATATGAATTAAAGATTAAATGATATCGACATACTCAGTATGTGTATGTGTATGAATCTAGCTACTATATTCCTATCTATTATATGTCCTATCGTGCCAGTCAATGTAGCTTTAATCGGACGGAGGATCGCGTTATCGCGCCAACGCCGGTCGACCTAAACAGCGTTTCAACCTGCAATTTTCCGTGAATATACCATTGACCGCGCGAAAATACCCAGGTTATAAAATGCACGACAAGCAATCCGTCGGCTGAAGCTTTACCGAAAATCAAATTTTCCGGCGAGGGTCACGCCGAGTTGATAGGGTTGATTAAATCAACAGATCGAAACTTTAAGGCGGGCCGTGGTCATTTAATTTTACCGAACTGGAAAGGTTCTCTGGTGAACCCGGCAGCGTTAGTAACACCGACAGCGCTGTCGATGAAAAGTTCTTTCCAAAGGCAGACAGAAGTGGAAAGTGGGCGAAAGGGCAAAGAACGAGAGCGCATCCACCGAATCACAAATGAGTTACGAGACTCGATTAAGTATCTTCTAGATGCATTATTAAGGGGCGGAAGAGCAAAGCAGGGAGATGGAGAGAAATAGAGAGAGAGAGAGCGAGAGAGAGAGAGAGAAGAGCGTAGCTGAGCTAGCTAGGGGCAACTAATGGGTTGTAACTAGTGTGTGCAGCGGATTATATCTTCTCGGTCAAGCCGGTACAAGCCACTATACGTAGAAACCTTTAGTGGTGCGAGGTAGAGAGTAGGTACAACAAGGGATGATGAGAGTGGCGAGCCGTCAGATAGATAGACAGAGAGAAAGAGAGAGGGAGAGAGAGGGGGGGGGAAAGAGAGAGAGAGAAAGAACGCAAATGGGGTATGAGGGAGAATGGAGAGAGAGCGAGAAGAGAGGCTTAACTCGAGACTTTATGAATGCCCGACTGCAGCGCAGGAGTTCAGGTAAGATAAGGGCTTTCTGCACCCTCTTCATCCCACCGCCTCAGGGGCTACCGTGTCTATGCCTCTCCCTTCGTCTCGTCGAAAACGCTACATCGCCACCAAATCCGGGCAACGGTTTCCCGGGCACGCAGCTACTCCCTCGCCTATACTCACGTTCCGACCGCTTAACGCCAGATTTCGTAACTTCTGTCATGAGACAGAAGCCTCATTAATATTCGAACGGCGATATTTCACCGATGCTACCACGATCTCGATATATGATGCGAAGTCTCGATATTATTGTAATGAAAATAATCCTTCAAATGGATAAAATGCTTTGTAAATCGAAACCTTTCAGAATAGCTACAGAGACTATTTCCATCAATTGATTCAGTTTTGTATTATTGCCAGCATTACCTAGGAATCTCTAAAATTAAATTCCTGCTGAAACAGAAACAGAACTTTCATACAATATTAAGTAAATCATTTCAAACTTTTCGAACTTTTATAAAATTATATATGAATCTGTATATAAACTATCGTATCATTAAATTATAAATGCAAGTAAAATAAAATAAACTTTTAATAAATTGTTTCTGTATAAGAATTTCTCAGTTACATATTATATTATCGATGAAAATAACGAAAATCATGTTAAAACTACGACTGGAGTTTAGAAGATGAACTGTAATATCGCACAAACAATTTAGAATAACGCTTTAGGCGAACTTACGAGAGAACTTGGCAAAACAGCTCGTCAGATCCATCTCATTTCGCGCGAGAATACGTATAACCTGGACGATAGGTCAACTCGTGAAGGAAAAGAGCGCGCGGATACCTCCGGAGGAAAAGTAGGATTTCAATTTCATGACGAGCAAGGAGCCCATTGGAGCCTTATTCTGGCGTATAAACATAAACGGCGCAAAACGATAAAAGTCGCTTGTGTCGTGTATGGTACACCATAAGCATGACGGAGAAGCGAAAGGAGGTCGGGGAACAGAGAGAGAGAGAGAGAGAGAGAGAGAGAGAAGAGACGAAGAGACGAAGAAAGAGTGAGTGACTAAGCAGGGTAGAAAAGGGGAGCGGCATAGAAGAGTGCCAGCGGGGCCTGGCAGGTGCGAGGAAAAAGGAGTGCCCGCGTTGGAAGGAGCGAGAGTCAGTAAGAGAAAGGGGGTGGGTTCGCGAGCGAAATATATTTCCCGGCGGGACACGAATTACCGTCGAAACGAGAAAAATAATGAAACTCATTTTGAAATCTGTTAAAGTGAATATTATTTAAATCCGCTGGCGTATCACGTGAACGATTACACCAGTGAAGCGCGTTAGAAGGCGATACAGACAATGCTGGTTACCATGCATTCTCATTGTCAACACTAGTGTTCATGGTGTGTCCTCACGACATGTTGGTGATAACGGTGTTGGGGCTATGGTGACGGTACGAGCAATATTACCGCACTGATATTGGTATTCGTGAGGACCACTGCTGTCGGACTCAAAGCTCACCCTGTCGCCTCTGACTTCTAGCATAGCCAGCGGATAACCCCCACGTTTGTAGTATTATTTCAGGTATATACACAGGCGCGTTAATACACACGGTCGACCGCGTGTATGCGTACCGTCGCCGCCCACATATTCCGTCCTGTTTCCGCATGCCCGCTCCGCTCGCCTATCTGCGTCCATGCGACTGTACAATCGGCGGCCATAAAAAGCGATAGCAGCCGACGGAATATCTGCAAAACGCTCTCGAGGTTCCTGCTTGCTTTTATTCGCTCACCCCGGCGCGACGCGGCGCGGCGCGGCGCCGCCAACCGCTTTCTCGATGCGGTTATCTACGTGCCGCTCGTCCGATATCAGCCAAGTATAAATGTGTCATTAAGAGAGAATACGTCCGATATCAGTCGCGAATAAATGTATTATTAAGAGAACTCGTGCCCGGCAATCCACGCGAAGAGCGTATCTCTGCGATTGCGCTATTTGCGTTCCCGCGATCATGTATCGCGGTGGCAACCTGATCCGATACCTATTTCCGGACGGACGAGCGATATCTTACCGCGCTCATGATCGGTTCGGTGGCCCGGATTATGCAAAATCGAATTTCTGTATATAGCCGCCTCGCAAAATAAGAGATGGGGTCTGACGGTAGCTCGGAATATAGATACTTCGTTTTTGGAAGTCACAGATTTTGCTGAAAAAAGAAAAGAGATCAGGGTAAAATCGTGAAACGAACAAAAGATAATGAAGAGAGCAAAAATTTTTCTTTCTACTTCCAGATAAAAAAATGTATTCGAGTCATCACTTATTTACATTGATAAATATTACGTTATTTTTACAGAAATATTTTAGTGCGATATTAGAGTATTGAAATAACCATAGTCGAACGATATCTTCATTAATTTTGCACATTTCTGTCGTAAATTTAGTTCGAACGTCACACATTAATTGCAAAAGTTCACGTCAACATGACGCCAAAGGTTTCACGCGAACGATGACGGGTTAAAAATACGTCGACGCTCATAACGATGAGACTTCGGACATCGCTCGCGATATTATCTCTGGCACTCTCGGGAATTCCTTCTCGCCTCGGCGGGTGCCTTTTATGCCCGTAATATCGGGCGCGTGTTACGCGGTCCCGACGGCACCGTCGCAGATCGCCATTGGTCGATAACGATATTCTGTCAATGTTACGCGCGTATCGGGACGGTGTTGGAGGGTTGTCGTCATATGTGCACTACGAAACAGAGGGATAGAGAGAGAGAGAGAGAGGGGGGGGGGGGGGGGGGGGGGGGGGGG
>NW_017296923.1:264415-280583 GCF_001594075.2 Trachymyrmex cornetzi
CATCGTCGCCACGTCGAAACGTCCGCTATACGACGTGACAGTTATGCACCGGAGATGCCCGATGCCCTGTCATTACGCGAGGATAAATCTTTCGATGGGGCCCGCGAGGCTTCCAGATGTTCGTCGAGATCGCGTCACGGTTGGACGACTGCGGCGTCGAGCATGAAACGCGACACGATGTCAACCATGGGAGGAAGTGCGTTATCTGCGGACCGTTCTGTGCCGAATATCGGCTTGTTTGTGTTTATCCGCGTACCCGACGTGTTGACGGTAATACGGGCGGAACGATCGGTTTGAACTAGGCGAAGTTTGCATTACCTAGGTTTACCCCGCATCCTGCTAGTGAACCGATTAGCTCCTGCATTAATAAGTCGATGCACGACTATCTGACCAAGTACCGCTGCAAACCCTTTGAGAATATACATACATCAGTTCCCATAGATGAGATGTAAATGTCAAAAAATCGATTCAAATGTACTCATAATTTTTTCTCGCATATTCTCATATTCTTGTTTTCCATATTTTCATATACCGTTGGAAAATTTGTGTTAAATTTAACTCATTTCACATGACCCAAACGATCCACTCAAATTTATATGTAAATTTAACACAAGATAAATATGTTAGAAGGTAATATAAATATTATTTAAGAAGATAAACCAAAAAAAAAAAGATAATAATGACATAGTATGTAAATAAATTGTGGAAGCATATTTTTTCAGTAAAATTAACATTTATAACATGTTAAATTACATATTTTATTCATTCATCTTCGAACTTACATTTTAAAAAACATTATTTTTATATTATTTTTCACTTACTCATAAACTGTATTATTTTAACACTAAAAAATGTTGAATATCACTTTAACACAAACTATTTAAATAACGTAATTGTATTATGTTAAAACACTCGAATATAAAAAATTCAACACAAAAGTTTAACAAGTATTTAAGTGGACCGTTTCCAACATAAATACGAAATGTTTTTTACTGTGTAATTACATACGTTTATATAATTTGGTCGTAAAGTATTCGATATAAATAATAATTTGTATAAATATTAATCAACTCTTTTCGAGAGTGTTTCTCTATTGATTTCTTTTCCTGTAACCCTTATGCGTAATAATACAAAATGTTCCTAAATAAAATGGATATATCTGTAGTGTGAAGTAATATTTGGACCGTCCTGCGATGTGCGTGACGCTCGTACCGACACGAAAAAATCTAGGATATGGCAAGACTATCTGGAAACACCAGTTACGATCCTGCCAGGCAATTTAGAATGGTGTGGACACGTCCGCCATAACCGTACCGGATGTGTCTGGACATATGGTATGCGCACGATTAAACTAGGGTGGCCAGACCTTCCTCAGTCAATCCTGAGCAAGAGTTTTCTCATTTCCTATCCCCTGTAATATTGCTAATATTTTCGCGAAAAACGCCATGATGAACGCAACAATAAATAATATCATCGTAATTTTATTTTGTAATATTAATAATTGTAAATTAATTTGTAAATTATTTTTAGTTTTTTCTTAATTATCTCTGATTTCTAAGTTACTTCTGATAACGTTTATATTTTGTTATTTATTTGCCTGTTTCATCCGTTTTATGTATATTCAACAAGAAATCTCAATTTCTCTCAATAGTCGAGTTTCCATTTTCAGTCAATTAGTCAGCGTTACTTTATTACAATGAGTTTCTGAAGTTTATTTTAGAATGGAAGATGGATATGAATGAGATCGAAGGAAATTTCGAGGTACTTATGTTCACACCAAAGTTGGCTTGCCACGGAAGAATGAGCGGAAATGAAATTACGTTCTTTGCAAATACTCATTGAAAACACGCATTTCAAGACCCATTTTAAAACCTATTTTCCACCTCGTAACGCAAAATCCGACAAGTTACAAGCTTGTGCTTTCGGGTCAAATGCAGCCCGAGAAATCGCCGCCGCGCAGCGAAATTATATAACCGCCATTATTTCCTTCATTATTACAGTTTGCCGCTAAATGTCTGCTCCAAGTAGTTGTGCGTTATTATTACTCTTTAACAATGTCAAAAGAAACAGTTTCGTCTAACAACTACGGGGTGTTTCCGCTTGTTCGCTTGCCATATAAAAAGTACGATGCACAAAACCAATTACGCGAAGGTTTATTTCAAATGCCATTCCCACTACTTCACACGTACCCTGTTTATTTGAGAGAGATTCGCCAATATACGTATTCTTTTTACAATCTATGCCATCTATGGTGAGATTTGTTCCACATTTTCTCTGTACAACAAAAGTCGTAGGTTCTCGAAAAAGTAATATACCGAAAAAGGCGTGCGGATGAATTGCGCAGCAAGCGAATTACCTTCGTAAATTCAAACATCGAGAGCTCTAGACTGAACGAGGACGAGGGTGAAAACGAGTTTCCATCCTTTCGCAACTGTTCTGCAATTCCGCGCGAATGTCATCGTCGGCTCTGAAGGAATGGCGAATAGCCTAGGTGAAGGAATCGCGATTATTCGCATGTTCATTAAAACGCAAACGAATTCCATGTGTCCTTCGTACCGGCTAACCCGAACAGTTGCGTCTCTTTTTTTTCTCTCTTTCTCTCTTCTCTTCGTTACACGTCGCACCGTATCGGACGAATTCCGTGTAAATGATTACGTGCCACTCGACTCTCGCGGAACCGAGCGTCGGCATTACTTCTGTCGCCCGGCCGTTCTCCGTAGAACCGTAGACTTACAGACCGACAGCAACGTTGTTCTTTGCACGACAATCGCTCGGTCTTGCGGACTGCCGGTGTTGCAGCGACTTCTTTTTCCACCCCTTGGCTTTGTCCTCGTTTGTCACACGCACTGCACGACGCCACGACATAGCTTCGTTTCATTTGCAACCGCATTCATTAATACCGTTCGTTGGCGTGGCCTGTAACTCTTCCGCACCGCGCAAGAAAATCGATGTCCATCGACTATGCCGTCTCGGTACCTGCCTAGGTTTTTTTTTCTCCCTGAACTACTAGTGAAACCGAGCGAATAAATTAAAATCTTGAATGGAACTCACGAGGACGAGCGGCAAGGAGAAATATGTAGCTTTCAACCGGAGCGTATATTGGATATTCCTTATAAGCGACTACATCTGCACTTATATACGCCAAATGTACTTTTTTTTTTCTTTCATCGCGTTGTAAATTCGTTCTAATATCTAAGAATTATCAGGTTATCGAATTACGATCGATTAATTATTTTATATTTTATATATTTCTACTTAAAATAAAAATAACATCGTAGCTCCAGAATCAATCAAATATATAATAAGTAAATTACCTGTATTAGTCTCCGTGGTTGTTGGCGCGTTAATAATATATTTATATGGCGATAAGATATAATTCGCAAACAATTGGAATGTACTTACCAACAAAGTCAACTGCATACCGAGCGGATTGTGAAATTACAGTTGACTTTGTTGGTAAGTACATTTCAATTGTTTGCGAATTATACCTTATCGTTTTATGAATATATTATTAACGCATTAACAACCGCGGAGACACATATAGATTAAACTTATCTTTGTTTTTACATCGCAGTATTTAATGATTGCGATGAAAATATCGATTTGTATAATCTATATCGTCTCCCCTAATCTACGCAAATGCAGCAATCTAGACCAGTTCCGAGTTCCTCGTGAACAACATTGTGCGTGCGACTAGAAACCTTTGTCGAGCGATTTTGTGCCTGGTCGACGGCAGTGTTCAAACGTACTGTTTTCTCTTTTTGCCGCATGCACCTTCGCCTTCTTCACCGCCATTTGTCACACCTATCGTACGAGACCGCGATAGCTTCGTTTCATTTGCAACCGCGTCCATTAATACCGCACACATTGTTTTCTGCCGTTCCTCGTGCGCACGCAAAAATCAATGTTTGCTGACCTCTCTCGCGCGATATACAATGGGTTATGCTTTAATGATGTAAAAATACGCGTGCTACGTTTCCCTGCTAATGATAAACTACTTGACAGATTTCGAATCGGTTTTTTCTAGCAACTTTGATGAGAAACTATCATTCGCCGCAACTTTTTTATTCTTCAAGATTAAATATCTTGGCAAACAAACTTTAAATTAAATTTTTATTCAAGTAAAACCCAGTTCCAATTAACCAAAAGATTGGTTTATGTTTAAGAAACTCTCTCTCTCTCTCTCTCTCTCTCTCTCTCTCTCTCTCTCTCTCTCTTCATTTGCCAAAACTTTTAATATTTTATATTATATATTTTTATAATTTCCGCTGCAAAATACCTACATATTACCTTCAATTCTGTTTGAAAGTAATTAGGAAAAAATTAACATGTGATACAACTTACATATAAATTAAACGAATAGATTGAGTACACTGAGAGAAAAATGTTTAGTATTTGTAACTATAATTATAATTATTACTGCTATAATAATAATAACAGTAACTATGTGTACAGTTCTGGCAACAAATGTATATAGTTGGCAACTTAAAATGGCTATACAATTATAGTTATTATAACCATAAAAATGATTCAAGTGAAGAAGACTATAATTTTACAGTTATATTTTGATTTATAATCATAAAAATATGGTATGTAAGTAGTATATAATATGGTAATATAGTATATAATTATAGTTACAAATATCAAACATTTTTCTCTTAGTGTATACATGATGGTTAATTACTCTTCTGTTATTATGTCACAGCGTCGTTGTAATCTTCGGAAAAGTTGCGACGAATAGCAACATTACGCAATATGGTAATACAATTTGAAGATTAATAATCATCTTCGGGAGATTGTAAGAAAAAATACTTGATCATCCGCTGTCCGCCGCATACTTCGTCGTGGTAAGTAGTAAGTTACTATCTGATTATACAATCTCCTTAATGATAGAAGTGCCGCAAGTTTGCGACTTCGTCGTCGTCTTATGATGCAGCTCGTTTAAAAATTCGTTCCCTAGTGCATTAAGACTGCCTACTAACTATTAACTTTTTTACTATTCCTCCTATGATACTGTTGAGATATGTATGCAGTATGAATAAGTTACTTTGTTCGTTGTAACGCAAAAATGTGTACATTTTAGAAGAGAGCGATGGTCCAGCCGAGCTTTTCCGTGGTTTCGTTGGACGAAATATTGCAAGCGACAAACGAAACTCTCTGACAAATCTCCCGATTCCCTTTTTCTTCTAATCCGTGTCCCTCTGTCTCTCCGTTGCGTTGTGCTAGAAAAAGATTACAGCCACGGGGAACCCAACGAAATATTCATACCTGCGTTATATCATACAATGCAGTTGGATGTATTGTGAGATTGGTACGTTATAATAGTGCCATTCGATATTATTGTCGTTTTTTTTTTCCATATCTGTCTGCTGTCGTTTTATGGACTTCCACCAATCGGAACGTATGATTTATTGAGACGTGTGTTCGATGCGATGCGTTATAAGATATGAATATTCGAATTGGTCGATTATTCTTGATATAAAGAACAAGCTAAAATACTACATGTCATTGTGATCGGCGTGCTTTATTCTATTAAAGAAGTAATCGATAAATTTGAGTACTACGATATTTTGAATTTAATATATCGGCCGAAGCCGTGTAGTGTAAAACGATTATTTGGTATCGTTTATCGAATATTCATCGAATTTATATTGCTTTCATAATGCTATTTTAACTGCACTCCATCTTTATGAATTAATAATATTATAATTGTGCTTTCCTGCGAGCGTGAAGTATATCGCTGATCAAAGGTGTAATCGAATAAACGTTATAATACGTGTTATCCATATGTGTGTATAAAAATTGAACTATGTATTTCGGAAGTTGACTCTTTGAAAAGCGATTATTGAAACTCATAATTTCTCCGTGAAATCAACGATCACGTGCTCGTTTGCACGATAGCGCGTAGATCGTTTACAACACTTCACGGTTTACAATTCGTATCCGAACGGATGACCGTTCGCAAGTTTCATAAATAGATTACACTCGTGCATTGATCTGTCATTAAGGCCCAATGAGTATTTAACGTTTCAAAGTATCGAAATGTATTTACGACGAGATTAATGCCAACCATTGCTAATCCCGATGTAATTACTGATAATACGAATCTGCTCATTTGTCACGTTACGCGTAGCGAGATGCCTATCACGTATAACTATATTCTCGAAATCTGTATCGCAGATACGAGTATTATATGACGAGAAATGTGTGTATTATATAATAGTAAATCGGTATATGAATAACACATTGAATAAATCAAATGTATCAAGACATTCGTATGAATTCGTGCGTGCTTATGTGTGTGTGAGCACCCACGCGTGTGTTTAATTATATAACCGTATAATTTAAAAAAAAAATAGGGTCACAAAATATGATACAAATATTGATTTAACTATTAAACTCTTGTATTCTGTTTACTCGCTGAACTTTTTTATACAGCGCATGTCACGCATTAGGTATGCACGCGCAATTTCGTTTATTCTATTTTCGTAGCTCATCCATATATTCCGTTGCCGGGAGACTTGTCATGTCACGCAACGTTATTCGTCGATACCTTATCGAGCGAATCGATTCGCTCGGGGAATGGACGTGTCGTGCGAGCTGCATTATGTAGAGCAGTCGGTGTCGTTTCGTTTCCCATCGCGGATTCGAGAAATTCCCGGCTGGTAACTATCGGGGGCGTACACGTCGATACGTAGACTTCACCGCCTCGTTGACTTTCTAAAAACTTCCGTGATAAGAAAAAAAGAAAGAAAGAGAGAGAGAGAGAAAAGGATGAAAAACGGAAAGGTAAGGGAGATCTGCGATGAAAGGCTGCCGTCAGCGAGTTTCCGGTGGGTTCGAAAAGTCGGTCGTTGCTTCGCACGTAAAACCGGTCGGACAGTTCGCGAATGCGAAATATCTATATATATATATATAGGTATAGATATATATACACACACGCGGACCGCGAAGATGCAGGAGAAGAGATTGGGGCTGAGGGATGAAAATATGGGCGGTCATCCCCTAAACCAAAGTAACGACAGCCGACGGCGGCATCGTCCATACGTCTTCTCCTAAACCGGCCAATAAATCGAAGAAATCGATGGCTGATTGAATGGAGCGAAGTAGATTGCCGTACACTTTCTCCGTCTCTCCCCACCTATCTTTATCCTATCTATTTCCTCTCTCGTTGCTAGCGCATTGCTCTTCCCATCTCCTGCACTCAATCTGTAAATGCGTGAGCTGCTAACCGAGCCGAAGTGCTTAGCAGTTAAACGTCGTGGAAATTGCGTGCGTATTTCTGGCACTCCGAGGGAAACAACAGGATGTTGTTCAGACTTCAAAGAGGAGAAGTGCTCATTTGTAGAAAAAATTCTCGTAATATATCTCGTGAGAACTGCTTTTGGGTCACCAATTCCGCCGATAATTATCTTCGCTGACTACTTTATATTTAATCCAACTTTTTAAACCGCCGTGTTATCGCATGACGTCAGCAATGATTACGCGACGGCGGAGCTGTTATAATTTGAGCAGCTAAATGCGATCATAAAATGGTCTCGCGAAAATGAAGAATTGCTGCATAACGCCGTTGATTAATGCACATTGGCAGTGGTTAAAATTATAATGAAGAAATAAGAAATATATTTCCAACTAGATTATATATTTTCAATTAAAATTTTGTTAATTAAAATATCACCACATATTAATATACTAATCTTCTTCTCATGTCGCATTCGATAGTAAATAAATCACTAAGAGATTTCGACAGCATTTTTAAAACTTTTTTAGTTAAAATTACATAATATTACAAGTGAAATTTTAATATAGAATTAAATCGGGAACGATGATCACCTGGGGTGTTTCTATACGCCAGCGGCAAGAAAATGTGAACTGTTGTAAAATGGATATTGTTTAGCATATTTTCTTTCTTTTTAATATCTCTAATAATTATTTTTTATAACACATTTTTCATTACTATCCTATTTGTTAAAGGAACATAAGCGTTGAAACTTAAAGTTTTTTTATTATTGATATTATTTTCTTTAAGAATATTTCGAGTTTAATTATATATTCTCAATTTATGATATAACTGTTTGAAAAACATAAATAAAATATTAATGATAAAATTTATCGCGTTTAAATCATATCTGTTACATATAAACACATGTTGAAAATTATTTTTAGCAAAAATATCATGTTTTATATTATTCCCGAGATTACTAGGACCCATATGTTTCAATCATAGATTAATAATAGTGGTTTTTAATTTGGGTATAAAAATCCCAGATGGTCGTTAAAAAAATCAGATGACTACTCCTGGATTAATTTGTATTTTACATTAATTGTCATTCTTCTTGGATGTAAAGATAAGCAATATTGTAACGTTCACTGACGTAACAGTTTCCATAAAGTAGTATGGTCGCTGACCCGCGAAGCACGTCGTAAAATGGTGTCGTGGACTAATTAATTAAGAACATGCGATCGAATTAATTTTAATTTCCGTTACGTACGTTAATGGAATGGGATTATTAACATAAGGTCTCGATGCACGCGTGACATTTGCGGATCGAACGCAATTTTGATCGTGGGTTCCGGCACCGTAATAGTACATTGCACGCGATGTGCTGCCACCACCTAAATAAAACAGGACGGGAGTATAATACGACGAGGGCATGTCAATGTCAACGTCTCCCTTTGGAATCGAAATTAGAAAGGGAGCATGGAATTTCAAGGGGTTATGCCGATCGGCTGGGCTGGCTGATCGTTCTATTGCAATACCACGTATCGCTATTGCAGAAGACGATGGGGTGGCTTTACGGTAGTAACGAAGGGAGAACCTTTGCGCATATCTGTTTTGGATAATGCAACAGGGGGAGGACGCATCGTGCAAACTATAAAGTTAAGAAGATAAGCGAGAGGATCGATAGAGTGAGTTAAACGGGATTTCATGCGCGTCCATGCTCTCGCAAACAAGTCTTTTTGAATTTTCGTATTAGCATAATTGATAAACTCTATGAATGTTATACGGTAATTTATACATTAATCTTCCCATGCGACATTCGTTAACATGTGATTTTTTTCGGAGAACGCTGCGAATCCATTTGACAGAGAGTGTTTCAAATTCACCTCTGGCTATGGATCAAAATTATATTTCCCCTCTCTACGGCAGTTTGCGATGCATGCAAAATTGTGATAGAATGTACGCTGTGAAATATATCGACGTGTATGCCAAATTCGCGACACGAATTTAGTCTATTTTGTTCCTGCGTTGACCGGCTCTACAGATCGAAATTCGGCGCTAAAGATCGGCCGGCAGGTGTCAATAATCTATACGTGTACGATTCAGGATGTCCGTTTTTCACCTGAATACTAATGAGCCATTTTCGACGGTCCGCTTTCAGCGGACGAAGGGTAAAACGGAATAGAGGAATATGTACCTGCCATTCACAGTCTGTCGGAAGAGCAACGACGATGGCGAGAGAACGAAATGATTATGGAACAAAAAGCCTTTTTTATATCCGTATGAGCGCGAAAAGTTTTTCATTAAATCCAGATTTACATCCAACGGTTATCTTGCCGCTTTTCTTTACTTCAATCATAATTACACCCTTGATTATGCCAAGTGATTTTCTTACGCTTCGATCATCATTAATATCATCTATTACAAAAACACGGCCATGACGTTACAGTTGGATTTAAAATTTAAATGTCATGACGGCGTTCATGTATCCACATCTGAATTCTCATTTGGTATTCACGACGTATCTAATACCGTCTCTTATCGCCAAGCGATATATAAATAGAATGTACTTTATTGATGATAAATTTGCAAATGTATGATTTAATCCGAGAGTAGTCACACGATTTTCTTTCATGTAAACGATTATCTGAGGTGTTTTTAGTTTTTACACTCCAATTAATATCACTATTGTTAATAATATACTTATAGTATGTTATTGTTTTCTGATTTATTAGTACTTGAGAATATTTATACGGATATTGACTCAATCCATAATGAATTTCTAAAAAAATAAGTAGAAATCGTATAAATATTAAGTGGAATAAATACATCAAGTGACTTATTATGATAATAATTTAAAAAATAAAGATTTAATTAATAGAACGTTTTTTTATTGCGGATTTTTGGTGGAATTGCAGTTTGTAAAGAGTAGTTATTAAAAAAGTAAAAATATATTGTCAACAATATCCAAAGCAAATATAAAAGTAATATTTTAGAACAATTCAATTTCTTCCCTGTGGGGTTGTAAAAATATTTCAGATGATTATTTTCAAGTTAGTGTGTATTTCGAATTATAAAAAGACTCTAAGATAGCCAATTTTATAAAGATACATATTAAACAAAATTTAATTTTTAAGAATTCAATGCTCTCTTTATACTGTACAACGATGACAATACGTCTGTCCATTTTGCAAAAATAAGTACAAAAAGCAAATATTATCCGCTCCGTATTTTTGAAGCTTCCAATCGGTATCCTTCCGGTTTCAATGTAATATTTCTAAGTTGCAGAAATATATTGCAACAACGTAGTAGAGGTTGGTAATCTATAAACCAGAACGGCCAAGTTGCCTAGAGAAGAAGGGAGTTAAGGCGCGAGAGGAGAGACGGGGAGAGAGAAGCAAATAGAAATATCGAGTCGAGATCGAACCAAGCTGTACGAGTTTGTTGATATTGAGAAGCAAATTGAATCTGAATGTTGTCGTAAAAGATGGATATCAGTCTGCACGTGCATCGCCCTCCCCCAAATATTGTCTACCAATTCGTTACTAACTTTATTCCCGGCGTACGTTCGTTGCAGAGCTTTATCAATCTCTCGAGATGTCCGATGGAATTCACATTGCGGAGAGAGAACTTCTGGACATTATTGTAAAGAAACTGCATGGCGAGAACGTGAGATCGATGCCCCGAACAGACAAAACTCCATTTTTGTATCATTTTTGTAACCGCAATTGGAGTAGACAAATAAGATAAATAATAGATACTTTTATTTTCCAATGCGATACAGAGATAAATATTCTCTTTTATTTCCCATCAATTATTTCCTAATTTTTTAACTATCAATCAGTAAATACAAAAATACAATCCTTAATTTTTTAACAATCACGATCTATTATTTTATTCAAACTATATGCCATAGATATTTAAATATTCAAGGATCAGTGTCAATAAATAAAGAAATATTTATGATATTTACAAAAATTAATTAATTCATAAAATTTGAGGTCAAATGTTTTAGATGTAATAATATGTATACATTTTTGAGCTGATTCAATTTATAAAATCAAAAGAGTTATAATATCGTAATAAATTCATTCTTCGTAATATTGTAATATAGAGAGAATAACTGTATCTGACAATAATTATTTGAAATTTATTACCGCATATACATTTGAAAATAATTTTATCTACAATTTATCGCAATTTTATATTATGTACACCATATGAATATAAAATATTTTATAATAACTAATTCATTAATTACTTTTATAGGCTTTGTAACATTACATCGATCGTACTCATCGATTTTACGTTTTATATTTATTATGTCACCTTTAATAATTATTTTATGAATCAATTTTATGTACCTCAATCTGTACTTTACTTCGGTAATGAGGTAATTTTAATTGGTAAAATATTGAACATATGTTTCCAGCAAATGTTATATTTTTTGTTAGTAAAACAATGAATGCGCGTAACAGTGTAAATAAAATAACTAAATTATACTGCGTATATATATATATATATAAAATATATATGTATACTACATATATATAAAAGTTCTCATAAAAGTTTCAAGCATTTCATGGATTTATTTAAACGGCTTTGGATTTAGAGTATGCGTATTTCGGAGTTTTCAGCGATACGATTTTTTAATGGCTATTTTCACGTTGGTCTAAGCTCGGTTGTTTTGTTGTAACGTGGCTGTAACGTGCCCTGATTACACGCAAACCGCGTTTGCCACGTACAGATTGCTCGCTCTAGCGATAATACGCGTGCACGCCGGGAAACTGCTCGCGGAATTTTCCGGTCAACATCTGCCTCTAGTAACGCGATATTTTAACACCAAAGGATCGACAGGCGCGCGTTCGAAACGGCCGTGTTGCTTTGTTGACGTTAAAAGAATCGATTAGGTACCCATCGTTATTGTCGTGTGCGAGGTCGTGTAAGAGGATATCGAAATGGAAAAGGATCGATTGCCGGGTGCGGAGCAAAGCGTGGCATTTGGACACGGATAAGTGCTCAGCTGCATCAAGTGCATTATTGAGGAGAGAAAAATGGAGTAGTCAATCGAATTCGCGATAACGAAGAAAACGGTAGTCCAAACATTTTGTATTTGTGCTCGCTAATAAATATATAGATATCGCATTGCACATCTGTATTATTATGCAGCTTCAACTATCCTTATTAAATTTTCTCTCTTTTTCTACTATTTTATGATGTAATTTATATCATTTCATTAAAAAGACAAGTTGCTTTAGAAGTTGGCCCTTGAACTATTAAATATATACACTTTAGGCTAAATGTTTACACACACTCTTAAAATATTATCATTTTTGGGATTATTTATTCAAATATCCATAATAATATATTTTTTTAACAATAATTCCTTAGATCTAACTGTTATTTTAAACTGTTATTGCGAACTTATTGTTAAAAAGATACTTTGTTATTAAATAAATAATCCAAAAATGTCAATTTTTTAAGTGTTTGCAAACTTTTAACCTAGAATATATAATAAATATTTGTGCTGTGCCTATTATTATAGATCACCTTGGTGAAAAAATTGATCGCAGACGTCGCGCAGGAATTTTGATGAAACTTCGCACGCTTATAACGCATTTAAATGTATTCCGCGTGCCAGCACGCGTTTGGTAATGTGCCGGGAAAAGGCGCGCGTTCCATGATGTACACGGGCGAAAACACGTGCACGTACGGAGACGCAATTTATTGTAACATATTTAGGTGTTCGCGGCACTCAAGCGGCCCGATGATCGAAAAGCGGTTGCTATGGCGTCCTTTTTTTTTTCGCGCTGCGCCGATGTGTGCTTCCACCGAGCGAAACATCGCGGGGGTGTGTACAGTGCAAAGCTACCGAAAAAGAGGAGAAAATTAGACTGCCTTTATTACTCACCCCTCGCGTTCGACAAATACGGATGCAAATGTAAAACTGGTTCGGGCTCAGCCAGACCGGAAACCCGTTTCATTCATATTCATCCCGCTCGCGCTCGTATTGGTGTGACGTACCTCGCGAAATTTCTTCCATCACGACAGTCACATTCAATCAACAGCGAACGTACATATCTGGCCTGGGTGCTGTCTACGTATGGTATACATACACGCACGTATGCACGCGCGTACGTTTTTTGTCCGTAGAAAGAGGTACGAAGTTTACCACGCGGTTGTCCTCCCTCGAATATTTAGTGAAATATTTTACACATCGTGAGATTTTTACGTATTATATCCATATCTCTCTCTCTCTCTCTCTCTCTCTCTCTCTCTCTCTCTCTCAACGAGGGTATATATTCATTTAATCATTATTATTATAAAAAAGGTATGGTGGTTGGATATCACTGTATGTTGAATGCCGCCACGCATTGATCTCGATAAATTTCCCAATCAGAATTCAATTTTGCAATCTTATTCCTGTGCTTCGAATCTGCGAACCCGTGAGCTGAAAACCCGGTAGTTGT
Source organism: Trachymyrmex cornetzi (assembly GCF_001594075.2). Lineage (NCBI taxonomy): Eukaryota > Metazoa > Arthropoda > Insecta > Hymenoptera > Formicidae > Trachymyrmex > Trachymyrmex cornetzi. The sequence continues at coordinate 278,108 of NW_017296923.1, forward strand.
TAAAAATTGCACGACACAAAGTTTCGATCTGAATAAATCTATTTTCGACGGGGCATAACAATAGAAAATATAAATCATTCATGTTTATACGTAAAGTTGAAAATAAAATAGTACATTACTATTCATGTAGCTTACCGAAAATAGAGAACAGTTTTAATAATTTATTACAATTCAACAATAATAAATTAAGTGCCGCAGCACGTTTTCTAATATTTTCTGAATAAAAATATTAAAATACAAAACTTTTATTAATAATTACGTTTTCATGAGTAAAAATAAAATAAAAAGAATTTTTTTTTAATTTATAAAACTGACAATATAATTAGATAAAACGTTTTTAATAAAAAATTGTATTTAATTGAAGTACCTACACTAGTGTTTGAATGCTAGGTTTAATCAAATACTCCTACAATGAAATAGTCTCAACCGCAGCGCAGTATAACGTAAATGTATGTTTCAACGTATACTTGCGCTCTCGTGAACTCGATGTGTTAAATTCAGTTACCGGTAAAATGCATAAATTATCGGTAGTGTCTTCGCGAACGTTAAAAAATTAAATCAGCGTTATTGTGAATTAGGTAAATACGACGGCTATTCAAGAGAATCCAAATGCGCATCGGGATGTATTCTACGCAACGCTTTGCCGCCTTCGGGAGGTCTAAAAGCGAGCTTCCCTGTAATTCTCGCTGATCCAATTACGGTAACGCGGGGAATAAGTTAGCGCGCGCGTGGCAATGGGAAGGCGGTACAAAAGTGTGCGATTTCTAAACAAAGCACGAACCTAGAAGCGGCCAGCACTCCGTACCGTCCATTCTTAAACCGCATCGAAGCAGCTAATTCGAAGTCAAATAAAAGAGTTCGCGATGCAAGCTCTCCGATAGTGCGCGCTCCCCTTTTATATATCCTTAGCGTGGACCAAAGTTTTTCCCTATTCCAAATGTTAGCTAAAGGTTACGCGCGGCTCGGTTTCTTCCCTCAACGCCACCATGTAAGCGTATACGCGTGCTGTGATTTAGCCAGTAATCCGACATTTATTGCGCAGGGAATTCGAAAAGAAAAAAATACGGGGAAAACTTCGCCACCGTAACGCTTCCTTCCTCTGCTTTCCAAACGAGCGGTGGTTTGACAAATTGAGATTAATCGAAATATTCGGAGAATTAGACTTTAATCCTTTGACAACAATGTGAAATTTTCACCCTTTCGCAACCTGGGTCTTTAAACCAGCATTTCAATGCAAATTTTTATATTATTTGAGATTATAAAAATCTGAAAAATTTGACGTACTTATGAAAAAAAAGCTTTAAAGACAAATTTTTACTATCATAAAAGTTGAATTGTATTTTATTAATTTTTTACTTACTCTCTAAATCTGAATCAGTGGATAATCACTGATATCAGTGCTAAATATGCCACTGGTAATCAGTGAATGAAATGTGAGATCCTCAACCTAACTAATCTTTATTATGTGATCTGACTAACCTTGTTTTAGTGCTTAAATTCAATGAATACGGTATTAGAAAATTGAAATTCTCAAAATATCAATATTTTAGTTATGTAATGCTCAAACATTCTTCCTTTTTTAGTTTCACTTCACCGATTAGCAGTGTCAAGTATGCCACTGGGTAATTAGTGACTATCCACTGATTCAGATTTAGAGAGTAGATTTAAATTCTTCTACCACAATAAAAGAGGCTGAGCCTTTAAAGTCTAAAATTGTTAGCGGAGGATTAAACTGTTTTTATGTTTAGATAAAGGTATATTTTCGTCAGAAAAGACTCGAGATTGTGTCCAAAAAGGAATGTGGAGCAGCCTGTAAAATCGGTAGATAGATTTTGAGTCCAAGTACATTCACTCACGTGTCTCGTATAAGCGTATAACACCGGGTTACAACGAGCTCTGTTTTCAGACCACGTGTAATAACATGCAGGGCAAGTGTAGCACGCAAGACCTGCATGCAAAGCATGTAACCGCGCCCGCTACAATCTTAAGACAAATAATACGTGCATACCGATCATCGATTGCTTTAGAAAAGAAAGGTCGATGCGATGTTAAACGGTAATTAAAACCGCGTCAAGAATAGCGTGAAACAATTAAATCACTTGATAAATCCGCACTCTGCAGCAAAATATCGAGTAACAAAGCTCGCGTGGAATCGTGTAGAGTTTATGAGAACATTCGCTACGGAATTTTACATAGAGAGAGAAAGAGAGAGTACGATTGGAAAAGCGCAAAACTCGCGACTCGTAACGTTTGCGTGTACAAATTCCGAGTCGGAGTTCGCATCTGCATGCAATCCGTCCCACCGCATCGCGTTTCTCTGCTCATCATTTTATACTATATAAATAAATATACATTGTTTTATATCATCCGTATACGGTAACGAGTCTAACGTCGACGAGTGTTTCATCGTATTTTGCGTCGCGCATACGCGGCGGCGACGGAATGAAATGTGACCCGGGCACAATGAAAGACTCAC
>NW_017296923.1:280600-299906 GCF_001594075.2 Trachymyrmex cornetzi
TATATGAATGTGGACTTCGACGTAACGTACACGACGGTCGTAAATCCTTATAAACTTTATACCTCCTTAATCCTCGAGAATTAAGGGGCATATGTCGCCGCGAAGCGAATTGTAAAAAATTGTCGAAACCCCCTTTTCGCCCTACGTCCTGCGCGATCCACCCCTATATGTCGGGGCGGTCGGGGCCATTTCCTCTATGGTCACCCTTCTTGCTCTCGCGCCCCGCGTCCCCGTTTCCATGGTGAATCTCGGTCCCCGCTTTCGCGTCACATCCGTTTTTACGGGCTTCTGCTTCGGAAACGAGAGCGAAAGATGAGACGTACCTACTCGCGTGCGTACGCACTGCGCGGACGGAGCGTCCTGAGAAAAAAGTCGATCTGAATAACGCAACGTACATTTTCCCCGTAATTTGCATTGCGATTCTCCGCGGATAATTCGACGGAATGTTCGGCCATCGGGATGTGATAACTGCGAGAGACTAGATTTTGTTAAAGGGTGAATAATTTAACGTTTGTCTGTGTATGGAAACTGTATGCATACATTAATCATTATATTCAATTTATCATTTATGTACTCCATTAATTGTAAAACTGAGAAGATATACTGCAGTTGAACCGCGGAATAAATATGTAAAATATTTTATATAATGTCACTCCTTTACTTCCAAAGTGGGTACAACTAAAAAAATTAACTACATTAAATCTCATAGGACAGTATATATTTAAGTTTTCAGGGAAAAAACTACTCTTCAACTTGACAGAAAATTATTAACCTAATTAAATAAGATTGACAAAAGGAATATATGTTTAAATGTAATTTTTATTTCACAAGTATTAAAAAGTAAATCTTTTTGAATTGTGATGATTTTGATGATTTTTTAAAAACTCTTTTTTGAGTTGTGACATTTTGTCAGTCTTTATGAAGTTAAGTTAATTTACTTTTGATAATTGAGTTGGGTAATGATCAGTTACTTATAATATATAGTCAGTTGCTATATTTAAAACCGTCTTAAATAGAGAGACGTAAGATAAGCCAGTCATAAGCCAATCACAAAATCATATTAGCATATTAAGACATTACTTAAGACGATCTTAAAATAAGAATCGATAGCATTTATTGAATTGTGCCACTTTTAAAGTGTATAAAAAAGAAAGAAGAAAAGATATGAATATTAGAAAATAAATGTCTCGCACCTGAATTCGTAATTTGCGACCAATGACGGAACATAATCAAGTATGAGTATCAAACTTTATCATTCGTATTATAATTTATTATTTGGGAAATTGAGAAGACATATACATATATTGTGGCTGAATCACAGAATAAATACGTCAAAATGTATATAAATAATTACGATGGAAAATATATAATTCGCTCGTATAAATTTCAACAATAAATAAGAAGCTAAGAAAGGTGTAAAAATTTTACACCTTTCATAACTCATTTTTTGAAAATGACCTGGTAGAAATTTCTTATTTATTGTTGAACAATATTGTTATACAATATAACAAAAAAAGAAAAAAAGAGATGAATTAAACAGTAAATGATTTAACATCTAAATTCGTAACTTGTAGCTGGCAACAGAACCTGATCCAGTACGCATGTCAGACTTTCATCATGTAAATATAATAAACGTATTCGTCCAGACATTCACACATGTGTATACGGATCGATCGAAAGAGCGCGGATGATTACACGTTTATTAATGCAATACGTCACTGGTCATTTTCGTGCTGCGTTTCCAACGCCTATTACAAGCGCGATGCGTTTAAGACAGACAACATTGATCCTCGTTGCCTTAGTCACTATTCACTACTGTATTTCGTTGATAAAGGTGGTTCCAGACGACATGGTCAATGTACGTCAACATTAGCAAGTATTAAAGGAGTATTTCCAAGCAGACAGCTGAAAACATTAAGAATTTTTATTTCAAAAAGTAATTATACAATTTGATTGCAATTTTTTTATTCGAAAGTACATTCATTCGGTTGTGACTAAGAATTTTTATACGAAAATTTATCTACTTGAAGCTTCGTTATTTTTTCTCGCGTCCTCGGCGATGCAATTTGCGGTAAGCACGAATATCTCGAGAACTCAAACGATTTACTTCAAATATGAAAATAATATTCTTTAATAATTTATATAGTTTATGACAATTCCATTTTTCTAAAAAAGTATTTCAGTTTTTAACAAATTAAATGAAACAATAAAAAATTTTATATATAAAAAATCGAACTTTAACTTCAAACGATCACCATTTCCTTAAAAAAAAAATCTGAATCGACACAGACAGCATTATATTATATTTTGAAAATCTATTTACACTAGTTTTAGATTTTTAGATCATTCAGTAATAAGAAATCATGCTCACCGTAAACTGTATCACCGCGCGAGAACACGTATAAAAGAATGACGAAGCTTCAGGTACATAAATTTTCACAAGAAAATTCTTAGTTACAGCTAAATGAATGTACGTTGGAATAAAAAAAGTTGTAATCGAATTAAATAATTATTTTTTGAGATAGAAATTCTTAATATTTTCGGTCGTCTATTCGGATGTATGTATCCCCCTAACACACAAACACACACGCGACATACATAATTATCCACATAAATACAGGCCAATATTTAACGAATATGCATAAAATTGGAGTATATTGGCCATGTTGACTGGAGTCGCCTTGAGCGACAAGACGCACCGTGGAAAGAGATAATTGATAGCACTATATGTCCTACATTACATACCAGAATTAAGCAGTGAAGTCATCTCGTACTTCTCCGCCATTGAATCCTTCGATATTTTCGACACTTATTTGCACGCATGACTTGGTTTCGACGCGGAAAGACGCACGAAATACGCGGCGCGGTCCGGCATGTTGACTCACTGCGCCGAAGTTTCGAACTGCCGGAATCAAAACAACACAAACGCGAGCCAAGTCGTGACGACGCGACGCCGATAAGCCGAGTCAGCGGTCAAACATATCAAAAGCGAGCGTTGGTAACGAATCGAAATAAAATGATAATCAGGGCTGTAAGAGTAACGACAATTGAGACGTCCACGAACCTCGCCGATCGGCACGGCAAACCGTCATTTTTCTACTTGACCTTGACTCGCGTAGTCAGTTCGAACTAATCCCACGACGCTGTCGTTGCGCTCCGATCGCAGGACTGCGTTCCGAATCTTTAGGGTGCCCCTACTAAAGGCCTTGGCACATAGAAAAACTTAAGGCGTAAGACTTAAGCAATAAGGAAATCAACATGTTGGATTCGCTATTGCTAACATATGGTCTTACGATCTCTATATTGTGATTGGTCGATTTGCTTACTGCTTAAGTCTTACGCCTTAAGTTTTTTTATGTGCCATGGCCTTAAGGAGGTTGTAAGGCAAATGCAATATATGTTAAGAACTACTTGAAAAAATTACAGACTATTCTAAATTTCATTTAATAATAATACAAAAAAAAACAGAAACAATTGACCATCTGGATCAAAAGTTATTCAAATAAGTAGTAATATTTTTTTTAATTTGTACTCTAATATAAATATATGAAAATGTATTATAAAATAATGATAAAAATCTCAATTTTTTTATATAAATACTCTAGGAATTCAACAATATTTTTGTAAAGTTATCTTGAGATGCAGACATTAATTGTTCAGTAAATAAAATTTGTTATTTGTTATAAACCAATGGTGAATCTCAATAAAACTTTGCATAAAGTCATATTTAGTACTTAATAAATTTATATAAAAACATTTAGATTTTTCTTATTATTTTAACAATTTTTGTTTATAACAATAAAACTAATAACAAATAAAATAAATAACCTATAAAAATGTGTTGTTCAATAAAACCAGAATGTTATGAACACAACTTTCACATGTATGTAGTTTGTTTAAAGCGAAAATATTAATATATGTGTTTTATGTCCTTACAATCTCCTTAAAGCTCTAGATATATTAGAGGCCTAGATACCAGAGATGCGACATTACGTCGGTTGGGTTAGGTCGTCATCGCTATTTTAATTCAGTATAAGTACTTATAATCATAAGGTGCCTTTTCATGCTGACGCTCCACGCTCGTTTCCAGCTGTTTTCAGCGTCAAAATAAATCACAAGATCGAAATTGACCTTTGATATTCGCCAATTTCTATCACGTGACTTATTTTGACGCCGAAAATGAGTGTCGAGCGTCGGCATGAAAAGGCATCTTTATGAGCTGATGACAGCTGATGCATTACATGAGGAAAGTTAAATTGTTAGAAAAAGAAGAAAGTATAGTACGTACTTATAGTATGTACTTAAATAGTATATATACATTATACTTACATACATTATTAGACTCTATACGTAGAGTCCTAGGACTCTAATTATATGCAGTAATAAATTAAAATGGCGCTTTGATCACGTGATTTAGACAGCCAATCAGACCATACCTTCAATGTCGCATCTCTGTTATCTAGGCCTCTATAAATATACCAAAGTAGCGCAAAAGTCCTCCATTTTGAACATGCTAACCATACTGGGTGCTTTCCATTTGATGACACAAGTCGACACAAGTGTCGTTCTATCTTTGTCATTCTCTGAATGTCAACAAGGAACGACGCTTGTGTCGACTTGTGCCATTAAATGGAAAGTACCCACTATGTACCAATAATAGGTTTGTTCGCGTCGCATCCAACGTGTTCCAATATGCTCCTATCATAGCTCCTATTCACTCCAATGCGATCATTAGAATGAGTAGGAACTATGGCTGCATTCAGCAGATTCAGCAGTTTTGCAACAATTTTATGATTAGTCGCGTTGATTGGATTATACTTTTAGATTTAAAGGAATAGTCCTATCTCACAGCGAAGAATCACAAAACGGTTGCAAAACTGTTGAGTCTACTGAACGCAGCCTATGGCAGGAGTATGTTGGAGCATGTTGGAGCATGCGACTCGAACAAATCTAATGGGCCTTCTACAATAAGCCATTAGTCATAAATCAGAAGTCAGAAACTAAAAATTGACGACTGTCAATTGGCCCATTTTTAGCTTCTGACTTCTGATTTATGACTAATGGCTTATTATAGGAGGTCCATAATACTAAGCGCTTGTTGGATTGTAAACAATTAGATCAAAAATGACGGTCGAAATAGCCAATAGGAAAGCTGTCGGCATTTAGGCTCAGATAAAAGGATTGCATTATTTTGGTATATCTAGAGCTTTAGCTGGCTTTAGCCTCTACAATACTCTACATAATTCACAAATAATAAGACATAGTTTGCTACACGCAGATGAAAACCAATTGCACGCAATTAAAAAAACAAACGCAAATCTTCATTCTGCATCTGCGTTTGCGAACTACGTTTTACGATTTGCAAATTATGTAGAAGCACCTTTACTCCGAGTTAATTCTCCGCCATTCCAAAATGCGATGTGTGTGATCGACTATATGGGCGGAGCTTATTCGTTTCAAAAGCGAGAGTGTGCTATTCCCGGAATTAACTCTATAAACCATATTTGCGAATGAAGAACTAAACTCACGATTAAATGTACAATTCAAACAATATATTAAAATTATAAGATTTAAAGATTTGATTAATAACTCTAAATTTAAATAATAGCTCTAATTTACGAACGATTAGAAAATAAAGTGCTGGTTAATAATAAAAATCAACTTCTATTACAAGAAAATAAATTTTTTTTAGTAACAAATGAATTATAATAAGAAATAAATAAAAAATACAATTTTTATTGACACATTGATATTACCTTTGACCATAGATTTATTGATTAGTTTAGGATTAGCTATTGGTTTGTTCTTTGAAACATTATAAATGCTATGTGTTTTAATTTAATTCATTATTCATAATCTTTTATTATCTTTTATATTATTCTCAATATTTGTTATTTAAATTTGTTATTATAAGTGGTATACACTTGTAATCTTACTTTTTTTATTATTTTTCAGATTTTTAATATTTTATTTGTATTTGATAACATGGCGATAATATAACAATATCATATTTTTATTTTTCATATAATTGGCTTTATTCTCTTTATTATTCCAAAACATTTTCATCAATACAATTTAATTTTAATCTCGATTTATAATTCACATTTTAACATTTTCTAAAATTCTGAGAACTAAAAAGAATAAAAATTAAATAAAATAGACATTAAAGTTAATTTACATTGGTATACAAAAATGAATATTGATAATATACTGTACGAATGTTTTCCATTTATGTCCGTTTCTATTAATGTAGATTAATTTTAATTTTGTTTTAACTTACTTTATATGTTTTTCTGGTTCTAAAAATCAAAACTATATGGTAAAGAGTAAATTGAATCAAAATTTAAGTTCATTTCCATTGATAAAAACAAACATTACAGAAATAAACATTAGTAACACAAGTCGACACAAACGTCGTTCTACTTTTCTTGACATTCCATGAGTAAGAAGACAAAACAGTACTTATGTCGACTTGTGTCACCAAAAATAGAAAGTACCTTATATAATATTACTCTCTTTTTCTACATTGTTAGATATTAAAGGAGCAATAGTAATCCAATCTCTTGATTTAAATAACATTATGTTATTTTTAACTTTTATGGTACGATTCCACCAATGTAAGATTAACTTTAATCTCAGTTCAATTTACTCTTTATCTTTTTCTAATTCTAAGAACAAGAAAAAGATAAATCCTAAGTTGAAATAAGTTGACCGAGATTAAAGTTAATCTTGCATTTGTGGAACTGGGTCCATTGCCGGTATTCACAGTCCGTTCTTATTTTAAGACCGTCTTAAGTAATGTCTTAAGATGCTAATACAACCCTCTAATTGGTTTGTGACATTTGTGACATCTTAAGCACTTAAGACAGTCTTAAATGTAAGATCCAACTATGAATACCACTCATGTAAGTAATGTTTTAAGATGCTAATACGACCTTCTGACCATTCATAGTCGATTCTTATATTTGAGAATATCTTAAGTACAGCCTTAAGATGTCATAAGTCCGGATCTACAATAAGTGATTTAAGCCTTAAGCCGTAAGAAATTGACCAATTATAGTCGAATTCTAGGAGAATAATCGATTGTGATTCGTCCATTTCTTATGGCTTAATGGTACGTTTCCACTGAGCGCGTCACGCGTCGCGTCGTCCATCGCGTCACAACGCGACGCGAAAGAGAGAAAGAGAGGGGTTGTGTACATATATAAACTTCACTCTTCGGCTCTTCCTCTCTTTCGTGTCGCGTCGTGACGCGATGGACGACGCGATGCGTGACGTGCTCAGTGGAAACGTACCATAAGATTTAAAACTCTATTGTAGATCGGGGGTTAGGATAAAGCGGGGAGCACAGACTCTTGCATAACGCGTAACACGTAATGCATAAGAATATGTACCAATCGAAGTTCTCCGTTTCTTTAGGTGCTCCCCGCTTAAATCCACACAACTTGCATACCTGCGTAAACATATGCATAAACAAAATTATCCAATTGCATTTCTCTTTTAAAGTCGCATGTAAAATGTGATTGGATTATTTTCTTTATGCATATGTTTATGAGGGCTGTGCGTGTGTGGATATACCCTTACGGGGGCCCGTCGGTTACACCGACGACATTGAAAACGCTCCTAGAGTTAATCAAGTAAAGTTTTGGAACGCAGTCTAGCGTGTCGATTCGTTTCGTGGTTTGATGCGCGTTTTTTCGAGATCGAATCCCTCTCTTTCGCGCGCGAATCAGATTTGAGTTTGTGGCGATGAGTGAGGCATCGTGTTTTGCGTTAATAAATATTACGTGCTCGCGTCCGAAGTGTGTTCGTGTCGGAAATCCGTCGTGCGACAATGTGCGACGAGAAACGAACGAATATGTGCGCGATGTTGAAATCCGTTGTGCGACAAATTTTTCGTGAACCGGTTACAAAAGGTGAATAAAACGAACGGCTTTGGCATTTTGAGGCCGGTAGATCCGATCTGACGTGTAGGTTAGGTTAAATTAGATTCTCGCGATATCGAGAGTTCGCCGGAAAATCGGTCGTCGTGCGCGAAATTCATGCGTCCCCGTCGTCCCAGAAGTGCCGACAAAATGGCGGATACGTAAGCAGTGCGTATGTCTCGTCTACTGGTCGAGTGTGTGAATATTCAAGCTCGTGTTCGCAAATACTATCCGAGTGCCTCCAAATATCATTTTAGTCTTGTTTAACATTCGATAAACAACACGGATAAAATAATACGTGAAAGTACTCCGGTAGTGTTTTTGAACACAACTCAGAAGGATTGAATTGATGGCAGAAGGAAGGCGACAGATCCTGGTAAGTAATTTTTCATTAGACTCGATCGTGATTTTTATCGTTATGGCGATTTATAATGTTGCATTATAATGATCACACATTGGCACGTATTTACATATCGTTTTCGATGCATTGATATTCATGGCTCGTGTATTTTTCAGATATGTTATGTTCCTTGTCGGTCTTTCCTGCTTCTCTGATGTATTTTGGTAAGAAGATTTCATGTTTATTTAAAAAACCGTATTTGTATATTAAATATATAAATAATAATTAATAATTGAGTCAAATAAAGATTTGGTAATTGTTGAGTTTAGTTTCCTCACATCTGATCTTAATAAAATTAGGCTTATTCGACAAGTTTTTGCATGAAATGAATAAATCTAGTAAAAGTCATTCTGCTAAATGAACTGAGATATTAATTGTTGACATATATTCAGGTTAGGAAATCTGTCAATGGTATAGAGGGACATGAGACATGTAAGTGAGACTAGGATAAGTCTGTGCTTCAATTACACACTCTACTTTAAAAACACAAGTTATTTTGGTAATTGCCCAGAATTGTGTCCTGCTCATCGATTTTCGTGAAATTAGGTTTATTATATTATTAGGCTTATATAAACAACGCATGTACATTTCAAGACCAACAAAAAACCTGTTCTGTTAAATAGAAAGTGAATAATAATTTGTTATTAAGAATACGGATTTAATTGTAATTATTATTCACTTTATGATTAGCTGAACAAGGTGTTTTCGAAATGTACATGCATTGTTTTCATTTATTGATTTTACTTAATTATTGATATAATTACAAAATAATAATTTAATTTAAAAAACCTTTATTTAGCTCAATTATTGATCCTTATTTATATTTAATTGTTGTTTGCATAATACGTGCGATTTCATACTTGTTTATACATATGTATATACATGTATAGTTAAAATTTCAAATTTTTAATTATATTTTTCTTAATTTTTTGTCGTATTACAATTAACAATTTAAGTTACATAATGTTTAGATTAAATAATTCGCTCTATGCATATTTATTTTATTTTTTTCACATTTCAGAGATATTTGGTTGTGAACAGTGCATAAGTAATGATTCAAATTTGTTCCATCTGTTGTTTGTACAGCCTTAAACCTGATGTGCTTTTTTCAAAAATATATCTGCATTGAAAGAAGTGTTTGGTATTTATAATTGTAATTACATGGTAAAATAATTATGGATAGCATCTGTGAAGCTAGCATGACATTCTATTAATATAAACAAAATAATGACATTTTCAGTGGTACTTTTCATAGTTCTACAGTTCTACCTAAAAATAAAAAAAAGTTCCACATTTTTTCATGTGAAAAAACCAAATATGAAAATATGGCATGCTAAACTTCTTCAAGTGTCGGACCGTTTTCTAATGTATATAAAATTTATAAAAATTGGAAATTGTTGGAATTTAGTTTTCAAAATGCATATATTAGTAGAACTATCAGGAAATGTTGTTAAAAGTGCTAATATGTATCATTTTCTTATACTTTAGAGGAAAATTGTGCTAGATTCATGAAGTTAGCACGCCATATTTTCTTATTTAGTTTTTTCCATATAAAAAATGCGGAATTTTTTGATTTTTAGGGAGAACTGTAGAACTATGAAAAGTGCTACTGGAACTGTCATTATTTTTTTTATATTAATAAAATATCGTGCTAGCTTTACAAATTCTTATGATTACGAGCTCTATTTATAATTTAAGCAGAACAACAAGTTGTGATAATGGCAATTAGGGATGTTTGATCTCAAAAAAGTCGATATTCCTAACAATAGTAATTTTAAACGAATCTATTTTGCGAAGAATTGATTTTTTTAACTAAAAGGGACTATTTTAAACTGATGTCTTTACAAAAAATTGCTTCCCTTTTTTAACAAAAAGGATTATTTCGAAATGCTTTTTGTTAAAAAAAAATTAATTCTTTTAGCGAATTGAGAGTGCACATATCTAGGCAAAATGACATTAAAGTAAATCGTAATTGATTAAAAAATGACTTTTAGTAATTATTGTGGAGCTATTTTTGACATCATTCTGATGTCAAGATGACTTGTATTCTATTTGGATTGTAGTTATTACTGCTATAATGTTAGTAATGATTATTTAGAGTTCTATTAAAAAAATATATAATTGGCAATTGAAAATGACTATAAATTATAGTTGATTTATGGCAATTCAGCCATTTCTCTTTCTGTGTGCTGATTATTTTTATTTACAATTAATGATTTCTCATACAATATATATTTTCCATCTACGTTAATCAAAGAGATGACAGAACGTATTTACATTTCCAATGTTTGCAATAAATATACAACGTAACTATATCGAAAACAGTATCCAAGAAATGGCGTTTATCGAGGGATTAGACTGAATATATTTCAGACGGGGGGACAATTAATTAAATGCGGAGCGGATCGTTTTGATTATACGTGATTAATAAGTATTGCTCACTAATTTCCCATTTGCCGGATATATGTACCCTTAACTGGAACAGTAGACGATATGCCCGTAATTAGGACACAGGCCGGAGCTGGGTGTACCCACCATATTTTACGTTGCATTACGTTGGACTCGGTGCATCGCGATGCATCGCTACCGTATAACGTTATAACGGACACCAGCGTCCATTTCTCCATGAACAAACGCAATCCACGCATCCGACTACACATCGCGTTACGAACGCAGCCTTACAAATACCGCGCGTGATATGTCGTGATTACGTAACGCGAATAAACCCACAACAAAGTAGCGACACGTCCGGAGTATTTCACGATTTCACTTGCGTCGCCGTCGTCGTTGCCGTCTGCCTCTGCGTACTTACACTGTGAAATCCGTGATATTTTATAACTTTTACAATACATATTTTGCGATCGTGCCGTTTTTTAAATTTTAATCTTCTAATTAGTTTGCCCTCTCCTCCTCTTTTTCCTGGTTGAGTCTCATCGCCACTTAGTATCGCCAATCGTCTGGTTTTCGATTAGACAGTCTAAGATTTTGGAAATTTTTATCTAGTGTTTAATTACAAAGGTAAAAAGTCCGATTTTAGTTAGTATTTGAAAGTTAATAATTTGGTCAGTAAAATACATTGTCTACACTGAGAAACCCATTTAGTTGAATCAACAACCAAGGATTTGTTTGCCCATATCCAAACAAGAAATTAATTGCAATAAAATAATTTAGTTGAAGCAAAGCATTTGGTTATTGTTTCTGATAGACATTGACATCTGATAAAGTTGTTTACAGTAACCAAATGTTTGGCTTCAACTAAATTATTTTATTGTATCAACCAAGGATTTGTTTGCCCATATCCAAACAAGAAATTAATTGATTCAACTAAATGGGTTTCTCATTGTATCATTGATAAAAAAAATACACACTGATTAAACTTTTTAAGTGATAGCATTGTCTCTTATTTTCCCAGTGGAAAAATTCTCACCAGATGTCAAAGATGGCCTGAATTTGCAAATTTTATTAATCAGAAAAATGGTGAGGACAAAGTATTATTTTTATGCGCTAAATTAGAAAATAATATTTTAAGAATGTTTTTTTAAATTCTAAGAATGCTAAAATTTAATTTTTTATAAAAATAAATAAGATATGTTTCTCATTTATAATCCTCTTCCCAGACAAATATCTCAGATTTTAGAGATGTCCGGTCGATGACCAAAGGAAAGTTGGCAACTCTATCGCGGTTGTGCTTCACATACTCGAGCGTATTATTTTTGTTCGGGGAAACGATTGTTTGCTGTGTCACACACGGTAACGGCAAATTACCCAGGTATCGCGCTACAGTCGGGAAAGTTTATTGCGCTGGATAGCTTGAGTAAATATATCCGCGATGAACAAACACGGAAAAGAGCATTTTTTTGGAGATCAAAGGTGCGCGCAACATTTCAACTAACCGAATCTTTTTAGCGTAGATGAAACGATACTTCAAACACGCGTTCATGCAAGCCCGGGGCCCTTTCAAAAAAATATGATGACACACGCTTTGTAGACGGTTGAGCGAAGTACTGTTTTGAACGTATCCGCGATGCAGCAGAAACGGCTGCTGATTTGTTTTCATAAAAGCGAAATGCGCCAGGATTGCTCGGGAATCGTTACTGTCACTCGCTTACCGGAAGAGTTATGATGTTGTTGACGTAGCCGAATGGGCTTGCGAAGCTGGGCGAAATTCTCGCGTTCCCGGATTCGACATCAAAGTTCACTTAAGTTTGTTCGCCGCGTTATCTAACGAAGGTATTTGCATCCCAGGAATTTCAGTAATTATGCATACCTAATTAGCCATTGTGTTCCATCTTATGCGATCTAATGTCTCGTCTGCGACATCTCGAGCATGTGCGCATCGCGTTGAGGGTTCAAGGAATAATCAATTTCTGTGAATAATATGAGTATATTGCGCGAGAGAATATTTATCAACGTTATTAGCTAACTTTGGATAGTCATTATAATATATCAGATATTTATATTATAGAGTTCAACATGAAAGAATAGCAAAAGACTTAGTAATAATGCACGAGAAACGTGCCGTGTATCGCATCATCGTTCGTACGATTGTAGTCGTGAAAATTTTCGTATTTAAAGCCGTCGATAAATTTGAGGGAACTCCGAGATTCTCCGTTTTCGCTCCCCATTAACAACGTCGATCTGACCGATATCGAACGTCGAAGTTTCGACGGTAGGTAGGTGCAGCCTGGTAATCAGTCTCGCTCGGCCGAGTAATAAATTTCACCGCAATGGTGTACCACGCGTGCCACGTGACCCCGATCCTTCTATACCGCACTTCTCAGCACTTTCCCCCATAATTCATCGGCCATTTTATCGTGCCGTCGAATATATATTCACGAAAATCCGCGGTAATCGTCCCCTCGTAATTCCCATCACGACACTCGATCGAGAGAGACATAGACAGAGAGAGAGAGAGAGAGACGCACCGGCCTGGTCGGCCGATCCGACCCCTCGGTGCACTCGATAGCACGCGAGGCACCATTGGTGCAGCGAACCGAGCGTAGATTGGGATCCGGTTTCAGATTCGACCGGGATTTAGATCATTATCCGCCGACAGGACTTGGGAACACGTCGCCGTACTACACGATGTGTTCTTTGACGCGCCGCAAATCCCCGCGCGAAACAATTAACCCTTTGCACTGCACTCTGGCGTCGCCGCGCCCGCTCGCAACGCGTGTGCCTCGGATAAACGATACGCTCGGAAGATAGAACTTTGCGCACGGGTTAGAGGTTTGCGCCTGATTCGTTATACGATCCTTTGTGATGGCGAATGTTGTGTGCTTATAATATTTCCTTTTTTTTTTACACAGCGTTTCAAGCGTATCGCATTCAACACGGTTGAATGCGTGATGATAATTACACGACTATTTGCCGCATATCCTTTTCGTTTCGTGTTGAGTTTTAGGATATTATTAAATAATTTGATATTGCATAATAATTTTGATTAAACATTGAATTAATTGGAATTCTGGTTGAAAATGGATAAATCAGAATTTTCAATCATTTTCAAGCAGAATTCTAATTAATCCAATCAGAGACATTTTTCTCCATGTAATAAACGTGTTAAACGTTATTCTTAGTGTACATAGTATTATTGATTTGTATACTGAACTATATGATATTAATGTGTTATTTTTTTGTAACACAGTTACCTACTTACTATGGATCAATAACGAAAAGTTATACAAGCCTGCTGAGCGAATTTATGTAAACGTAAATGCAATTTTGATTACATAACTTAGTCTCTATTTTGCGCAAGCAAGCGCTTACTAAGCACAAAGTGACTTTCCGTTGGACATCATCTAATATTGTACACTATCTTGTATCTTGTTTACCCGGTGGACAAGCGTGTTTTCAGCTTTCAGGCATGCTAGGTAAGCGTTTGTGGTAGTTGCTAAGTTGGCCGAGAGTCGGTCAAGTACTCAGCAAAATGTTGGCGCGTTTATATCAGGCGAGAGAAAAAGATTGATTTTCCGAGAACGCGAAGATACCCATCTACAGTTTGCTGCGGTGGTGCGGTGCATAATACGATCAGAGGACTACAAGTGACGATTATAATCTTTCGCGGGCACGCTTTTGCAACAAAACTCACGTGGTCGTGAAACATTGTCTCGAAGCGATCCCAGTCACGGGATAATTAACACGAGCGACGTTGCACGTTGAATCTGCCGGGCCACGCGCGTCGTCAGGACTGACGAAATTACTCTCGAAATTGGCTTCGCGTGACGCGCCGCATTACGACATTCTGATATAACCCCGTTTGCACCTAACTACATTAAATTCCAAAACAAAATGTGCGGACGAAATTTGCATTTCCCCTCTGGCGCACACATCCGTGCGGCGCCGTTGGGAGCAACTCCCGGATAAAACGTGTATGATGCGCGGCGCGGTCCGCGCGGCATTAAAATTATATTATTTCGCCAGCTTCGAACGTACGCGAAGTATGCGCCGCGTTGATTATGAGTTTTAATGAATTTCTACGGGATCATTACAAAGCCGCCGTCGGGGCTGCGGTGTGGTCGGCACACGTGCCCGTGCCCGTGTCCGTGTCCGTTCGTGCACCACGAGCGTATATTTGTGAAGCACAGCACGACGCCGATCGGCTCTCCTCTTGCGCGCTCACGCCTTTATTGCCTCGTGTGTACACGCGCGACCGTATTATATTCCTAGGCTTTCTCGCTGATAGAGTCGTACGGGTTAGAACTGACAAATGGAGCCGACACGTGTCACGATACTAATGCGCGGTGAAAAATTATTATTTCGCAATATCCAACCGCCGCGCCCTTTCGGGTTGCGAGTCATGTCGCCCCGCCATACATACGCCCGAGATCTGTTCCTTTGCTATTAAGCAGCAATAAAACAGTCGGTGTCCTCTGGGGTGAGAAATAAATGATTAATCTTTCGCTTAGATCAGTGTATGGTGCTCCCTCGACGAAGTCTAAATGATTTTCGGAGATTATCTGTCTTTTCCTCAAAGTGCCTTGCGTGATTATTTACGAATACGGGAGATAATCGCAAGCGGACGTGAATGAGACGGCGGAAGCTTATTTGGCGAACGGTAATGCTTAATTGAAGAAAGGATATATGAGTCAGCAAAAATAAACCATTTTGAGGATAATTATTTTGGCGTGATAAGAAAAATGATAGATTCTATCTTTATAGAATAAAAACATAACAAAACATATATCACGAAAGAAAATAGTTAATTTTGAATAAATGATTAATTGAACAATTGAAAATGGTCTTAATTGCGCGATGATATTATATGCAAATATATTCGATTCCGACATATCATTCGATTTCATTCAAATAACAATCGTACGTTTTCATTTCTCATTGTCACCAATTTCGATGATATTTTGTATTATTTTTCGTACTGTATTCTACAGTAGGTATTCAAACAAACTGCGGAATAGCGATAAGCGGGAATCAGAGTACCAAAATGTCCTCGGAAGGGTGGCGGACGCAAAGAAAGAAAAAGGGAAGGAAAAAGGATGGAGGGCGCAAGAGAATCGGATGTGGTAGGGAGAACGAAAGAGAATAGCATTTGCACTGGCTCACAGCCAAATCCCACCTCATCAAAATGTCGGAAAGACGGCTCGGAACGAGTCAAGGCAACACAGTCTGAATGTCATCCCTTGAGGAACCGTCCCTGCGAGATTCGGCTTTGGGTGACGAGGGAACCCCACGACTGTCGTGATATTTTTTCTCCTCGTTGCAAATACGTAGAATGGGAAAGAAACGCGACAAATGCGAGACAAATGCGGAAGTCATTGCTCATCCTCACGTCGTAATGCGTGGTACCCTGATCATCATAATTTAGGATCAGCAGTTTTATCCCTGGTTCCGATTAAACTGACGAACGATCGTGGGTGATTCGAGGGGAAGTAATCGCTCGCGGTAAATCACGAGGATAAATCGAGTTATCAACAAACCAGCTAATGGGTTTTTATTATGCACTGTGCCGGGAAAATTAGATTACTTTAGAGACGCGTCGTTGTTGAGGGAAAAAGGTTTCAGATAATAACATTCTAAATAATGAAATAACGCGATAATTAGAAATGTTATAGCGATGTAATTGATAGCGACATGATGAACGATGTGACATATAGATTTTTTTTATTAGCAATTATCATTATGATTGAAAAACGAGATTACTAAGGCATTATTCGTATCTCTCTTTGCATATCGTCTTATTCGATGGCAATCTTACCAATGAAATTCTTCAAGAAGCAGACGGTCGCATAGCGTGCAATAAATATTCTCCAGACTCTTTTGAAGGAGATCTACAAGGCAGGCAGGTATTCTATTGCGATCAACGATTGCGTCATTCAGGAATCTGTCACGAGAGATAGTTCAACAGACTCAATGTCTGCATTATGAAAAAAATTCATAGCTTCGGTATTGTTCGTCTTTTTATAATCGTTAAGTTCTTCGATTAAATGAAAGCAATGGTATTTATGATCGAAATCTAAAAGTAATTTACATATTTGAGATATATATTATAATATATATATATATAATATATAAAACGTCCGCAGCAAATTTTTTTATTGTGTGTGTTCCGGACTATAAAAAAATATGAAAAAATTCTCGTATACTTATTACTATTGTATTACTTATTGTATAACCTTCAACAATAGTTTTTTATCATAACACGTAAATTGTATTTTACGTCGAATTGTATTTTACTTATTTTCACAAATTTAATTTAAATATAAAAGTTTTGAAAAAACGTGATATTCGTTAAAAATTTACAACTTTTATATGAATAAATGGAAAAATAATCCTTTTAAGCTATTATAATACTTAAGGATGTGAACTTTAGAAAAAAATAGTTTAATGATGTTGATTTAAAAAAGTGGAATTATTCAAACACCTGGAAATGAACTTTATGAGTAAAAATGTCAAGTTCTTTTTTTTCCTTTCAAGAAAAAAATCACTTTTTACAATGGATTAATTATTAAATTTTTTTATTTTAACCAAAATAGGTAAAAATTCCAAAACAAAAATAATAATATAGTATAGCCCATATAATGTGTATGATGCTATTTTACCAATTTATCATATAAGGCACAGTACATGGTTTTCCTATCATTTGACTAGTGATATATTAAAATGAACATCTTTTGCGTTTCTCCAATTTATCAAATCTTGTTGAAGGAGTTTCTTTTTCAATTTCGAATCTATCTCGTAAATTATGTACATATATTTGATATATTTTTGTAAATGTTAATTTTGTTGAACTTGACATCAACGAAAAACTGATGCAAAACACTGAAAAATCTATTTTAAAAGTAAAATCTTTATATTAAAATTAAGTATTAAAAAGATGTAAAATATGAGAAAAAATCCAAATTTTTTATTTATACAAAATCTTACGCAGTCTAAGAGTTGCTGAGAGTATAGGCACGACTTCTATTGTCTTCACAACGAAACAAGCAACTGAATACTGACGTGTACACACACAATCTCAACATAATCAAGTTTCTTTACAAGGTGATAAACCTTGCTATCCATTTTCTTAAAATTTATAATAAAAAAAATCTATAAAGACATTGTTGGCGGATGGTTAAAATATAATAATTATTTGTTTTGCATAGCATAAATGCACATGAGGATGCTATCTCGCTTAAATATGCGCGTATAGTTGCAGTGTTGGATAACAGTGATTGTTTGCTCCAAACTTTTTTTACACGCGAATGAAATTCACTCGAACGTCGGACGGTTATCGGATCGTTTTGAGTGTGTTTTGTGGCACGCAACGACATTCCCATTAAGAAGACTTCACGTTGGGATCTAGATTAGGTTCTCTGCAATTATCTTTATGTTTTTCGTCAGCGACTCCTTCTATTTTGACCGTATGATCGCGTTAACGTCTATTCACTAAATTAGTAATTGCTAACCGCGATTGTAAAAATGGAACTAGCTCTAGTTTTTCGATCGATATCAACATTTGCAATTCGGGCTTAAAACGCAGTCTAATAACATAGATTAGATTATTATTAAATGCCTAATATGAAATTGTAATGAATACAAAATATAAAAAAAATTAATAAAAATTAGAAAAAATTACGAATCGTATTCCGTTTAAATGTGCAGTACTTTTACAAATATTTAATCTCCGATTCTATCAAAGTACGCTGTGGAAAATTGGATAAGCCACATAAAAAATTTGCGATCTTGTTCGATCGTTCGTTCCAAGCTCGTACGTCGTGCTACCAGGCGAACGATCGATCGATAATACGAAGATAAACGATTCTCCGACACGCAGGTAGTTAGTTAAAGTTTAAGTCGTTGCACCGGCGAGATCATGCTGTCTCTTGCATATTCCTTAATTTTCTATAATATCTTAGTTTTAATTAATAAGTATAGCCTACCTATAGGCTCCGTCAAATTTGGAATTAACACGCAGTTTTTCGTATTAATTTTGTCGATAAATTAACCGCTACAGCCAGTCGTGCGATCGTATTTAAAAATTTCCGGACGATCGGAATTCTCGTGGCTTTAAACCCGTCGAGAGATAACTACACGCGTATCGATAGCGGGGGGGGGGAAAAAAAAAGAGAGAAGCGTGCGCAAACGAAACGCGCTATTTAATTCCGAGCAGCTCACGCGCGCACACTCCCGGTTCGCACGCCGAGTAGCAGCCGTACGGGAAAAATTACGCGGAAAAATGAAACGGTTTAGGAAAATTCTCGATGCGACGCGGCGCGAGGCGACACGAGCCCCGCGCGGAAACCAATTTCGAAAAATGCGGAGCGGCGTAGCCGAGTATCACCGCGACGGCATTCGCGACAGAGAGAGAGAGAGAGAGAGAGTGGGGGACGGGAATATCGGCCCTTTACCCCATCGCGGGCGCTCATGCGACCGCTGATACGCCGGTCGGTCGCTCTCGCAGCGAAACCCAGGTTGCCCATTACGCAGCGGTTAAGCCGGATAATCGATCGGTCGGTGGCGGCGGCGGCAGTGGTGGTGGCGG
>NW_017296923.1:300061-350325 GCF_001594075.2 Trachymyrmex cornetzi
TGGGGGAAAAAAAAAAATAAAAAAAAAATGTATCGCCACGGCAAAAACGATCGGAACGTCGGCGTGGTCGGCCGATCGCGAATGGATTTTGCGGTTTCCTCGCGCGTCCGTGCGTGTGGACGTGCACCACGCGTTCTACACGCGTTCTACACGCGTCCGTTCCCGACAGACGGGTGTCAAAACGTGAGCGTGTTAAACGCGCGCGACGACCTATCGTCGCGCGTCAAACTGCCGCGCTGCCGAAAACCGCTGTCCTTTTCACGCGTTGCACGCATCTGACCGCTAATACCGAACTAATTATCGTGCCGGTATGCGAGTGTTAAAAAGGATTAGGGGCGAACTATTGACTTATACTCGAGGGAAAATTACTCCCGAGTAACTTATTTCAATATAACACACCAACATAACGTTTCATTAATGTTGTGATTTTTATTTGTAAAATTTCCGTAATGACACTGTCCAACTGCAACGAGTATTTAAACAACTCTGTTCACGCGCTGCTTCATTATACACTCTAGTTCATTGCAACAACGTATTCCATGTCGTAGGGAAGAATGCGTCGGTGTCAGGTACAGGAACCGCAGACCTCAACATCGACGTGCGTTTTTCATGGCGTCGCCGTGGGTAATTTGCGCAAGCATGCGTCCGCGTGCGTTCACGTGCGTTCACGTGCGTGGTGTTCGGTCAGCGTGTATCGCGCCAGGTTCGCCGGGAATCTCGCATTAAATTCGCACCGCGCGGCAATCAGTCGCCATTCTGCCGGCGTTGCGACGCTGTTACGTGCGACGCTTACGTACGTTATTACGCGAATATGTGACCACTGTGGCGCCCATCGTCGCTGCCTTTTCTCAGCATATCGCAGACAACACGTACGCTTAATTAAACTGCCATCGTCGCCGCCGCAGCTCTATTTTGTTCGTGTCGTACGCATGTCATCGTTGTTGCAGAATGGCGGGCAAAATTTCTTGACACGCGAATCGAAGGAATCCAAGCGTGCATACCGATCGTGCGTCGTATGCAAATGTAGCATGGCTTTTGAGCTCTTGCAAAGTGCCAATCATGGCTACGAATGTAGTTAATTGAAAATGAAAAGCGGATATTTTATACGCATTCCGCGACTTCGAAATGCAGCGCTTTCAAAGTTCATATATACGAAAAACGTTCGTTATTAAATCAAATTTAAATATTGGATTACAAATGTTTGACTTGTTCTCGTTCTCTATTAAGAATTTTAGAAAGCTCTGTTTAAGGTAATGCGATATATTAGTTTCTGACTAAACCACGGCCATACAGTTCACTTGCAATGCTTTTACAAGATGGATTAAAAGCTTCCGTGTAAAGAGCACGCTAAATTCGTACTTGTTTAACCTAGTTTCTTATATACCTCTCATCTTTCTGGAAATATTCTTTTTGGTTTACAATCTTCCTCCATTCTTGGCTTTAATTACTCCGACTACTTTTCACACTGTTCATTATTCTGGAAACGAAACAATGCGCGACGATTTTCTCTCATCTACACTACATATATTTCGAATCTTAATTCAGTTTCTAATCTTTCTTTCATACTGCATTATTTATTATTGCACCGAGAAAAAATGTACTAAATTTCAATAAATATTTATTTGAATAGTAGGTGCTAATTAAATATCTATTTATTTACAGTAAATAAATTTACTCAATGAAAAAAATGGTAATTTTTTAATCGTTCTTGTATCACAAATAAATATATTTTTTACATTTAGTGCATATTTAATTGGTACTATTTAAGCAAATTATTTATTAAAATTGAGCACATTTTTTTCAATGTTCATTACAGCAGTAACTTTATGACAATCGATTAACTTTGACTAAATCTCTTTATGCTCTTTGTGATCGTTGAGTTGATAGAGAATACAAAAATTATTCAGTTAATTAATTATCAATTAAAATTGAAATGTATAACGAATCATTCGACATTGCTAAAGGGAACGTTTTGCTAATTATTTCATTTTGTAATAAGCATTCGGTAATACACTTAAAAAATGCTATTATTAAAAAAGAAATGTTGCCATATTTTCCTACGTGGAAATATAACCCGTACATATTGACCATTTATAAATACACGAGGTAAATCGGGATA
Organism: Trachymyrmex cornetzi; assembly: GCF_001594075.2. Classification (NCBI taxonomy): domain Eukaryota; kingdom Metazoa; phylum Arthropoda; class Insecta; order Hymenoptera; family Formicidae; genus Trachymyrmex; species Trachymyrmex cornetzi. The sequence continues at coordinate 302,181 of NW_017296923.1, forward strand.
GACTGTACAACGGATCTCCTATTGAAATTTGTGTGCGGTCGTGTAACACATGTTTTTGTATAGCTTCGTTACAGAGTTCATAGCTTCGTTACACGAGGGTAGAATGCTGACTCTTGTGGACTTGTTGGCGACAATAACCGTTTGATAGTGTCATGAATTCGACATTCGGTATTTTTGAGTCGATACGCGACCTCGCCAATCCCGCCCATCCAATCATTACAATAAACGTTCGAATAATCGTCGTAGAATCGATGCAATATGTTGATTGCAATTCCGAAATGGGTTTACGGAAATGACGCGGCTTACGTGCTGCCTGTTTAATCACATTTAGCGAAACTTTAGTGCCCAACATTTCATGTAATTATCGCTGTAATCGATGCATCGAAGTATATAGTCTTTTAAAAGCTAAATAGCGTGGATTAAAAAACTGAATTGAAAAAAAATATACAGTAGTAGTTTTGAATTTCTGCATATAAAACTAGGATAAAATAAATGTGTCTCTCTTCGCCAGAAATTTGTAAAAACCGAACTATAATTATCAAAGTGTTTATAAATTAAAAATATAGTTATACAAGTTAAACGAGTTGGAAGTAAAAATTTAATTTCTGTTAAATTGAATAATCTGAAAACAAACGTAATAGATACAAAGTAGATATCAAATTTTGCTATTGGTACAGAGTATAAATTTATCGTTATCATATTTTTTGTAATAGATATCTATGATACAGTATATTTTTTAATGTTAATCTCGTTCTCACATTGTTTTACAGTTTATCGGTATCTGCTGATTGAATATCGCGATGCAGGGTGTGTTATCTGTAAAAATTCGAACAATGTGCAGTGTGTAACATTAATTGCATTTTTGTATTACTATTGCAGCAAGTTGAGATATCATCAGATAGTATCGTTATTGCATTCGTTATCGGACCGCAAAGTATTCCGTAGAGATATCGTCATCGTTTTCGACATGTACCGATAAGCATTTTAGTAATAATCGAATTATAAAAAATTAAGAAGTGCAATAATCGGTTAATAGTAATCATGATAATTTTATCGTAGAAGCATAATACTTTTCAAAATAATAGGTACAATGCTTGCAAATCTACTCGTATAAATCGAATGTCCAAAGATGTTGCCTTCAAAAAATATGTATTACAATTTACAAGACTATTTTAGATTTCTCATTTATTTAAGAAATAAATCATTATCTTTTGAAATATATAGTTAACGAATTATTTATATCGGTACACTTCTTTCTAGTCGGTTATACTTTGGATAGAAATGAATCGCACGAGCTTCAGTTGGCAGAGCAAGAGCCCTGACTAAAGTGGCAGTTAAAAGTGGTAGTAGCGATGGCTTTTATATGACGAAGTTAAAGAGGCATCCGAGATCTTCCTTTCTTCGACAAGAAAGCGGTGTCGGTTGCAAACGACGATCCCGCTGTCTCTGTTCAACATTTCGTGTATTCCCTTGCATTTGGCTTTTTATCCGCTCCGTCTCTTTCGTCCTTCCGTTTTCCTTACGTTTATGGTTCTCTCTTTAGCTCTCCCTCGCTATCACATTTTCCAAGCGGCATTCTCCTTCGAAAAGCGCTTTCTTATTTGCGACAACGCACCGTACTTGTTTGCCTCCTTCCCCCTAGACTGTTCTCGAACGGCAGCTATAATTGAAGAATATTGCCCCGCATGGACCGCAAATAGGACGCGACTCTAATTTCATTATTCGCGAAAGAAGCGTGCATCTTCCCAGAGAGAATACCTCACGAAGGTGACTTTCCCTACGAACCTCCTTGTATTGCTATTAGAACGTGGAGGCAGGAAAGAGGAAACGGGAGACGGGATAACAAGAAAAAAGTGGAAACTGCCGCATGCCACTCCGCAGAAAATGTATGACGCGGTATACCGTAGAGATAAAAAAAAAAAGCTGTTTAGTCGAGCAGTAGAAAGTCGTTGAGGGTGTAAAAAATTGTCATGAGAACTGTATACACATTTTTCTTTTAAATTAAATCATGTTGAGGAAAAATTGCTTTATGTATTTAACATTCAATTTGTTTCATCAAATTCAAATTCAGAAAGCAGAATAAAAAGATGAACAAAAATTGATAAAGTATTCGTATCATATTTCATTTAGAAACTCGTTCATTATTATTTAAATCTCATCTTCGAGGTGCTCGCTTCATAGAAGTGGAAGGTGAGTATAATTGACCTCGTAAGGTTATAAATAAATTACGCTCCATTGCGCGTTACATTAATTCCTTTTCTATACGTTCTATAGCTTCCCTCGTTATCTTCTAAACGTTCTTTCAAGAACGAGACGCGGTTGCCCGGCTATAAAGCTGCAAATCGATACCTTTCTTCGCTCCACAAAGAGACTATTTACTGTATTACTAAACCTATATATCGAATGCTTTGCAACGACCCATAGCATTAACCTTCTTTTTGTAATGCTTGTTGCATTTCGCGCTCGATTTCCACTGATGGATACTTTTATTTCGAGTGTTCGATTGTTAAAAATCGTTGGATACCATGAACTAATGAGCAATTGACCTAGACCGGCGTTATATCAGTTTTTACAACAAAAGAATCACGATGTACATCACGTTATTTTTTTAGGGAAAATATTTTCACACAAAATACAAAATAGGATATGTGTGCATTCCACAAACATTCTTCAATTGTATCTAGCACAATATTGCTCCGATAGTAAACTTGATAAATTCGGGGTAAACAAATTCGCTGCAGCAACACAAGTGCGTTAACTAATACGTGGACAATAGTGCTTTTTATTTACAGTTAATTTTTAAGATTTTACAAATAATAATTATTCTTCGAAAAAGTCGTGTTATTTACAATTGAAAAGTAAATTAAATAATTAAATACTTTTAATATTTTTAACTCTCTCTCTCTCTCTCTCGCAAAAAGTTTCGAAAAAACATTTCGGAGATTAGTTACATGAAGAATTCCGATTATACGTTATGTTCATTAAAATCATTCACAACATCACGTAATGATGACTATCGCGTGCCGATGGCGTCGATTTATTTCCCGCCGGCGGCGTCGGCACGACGGAAGGAAGTATAGTCATCGATGGAAAACCGCTGTCGTCTGCTGTCTCCGTGTGTATCGGAATATGTACCGCCATGATGCGATCACACGAGCCAGGAGTGCGGACATTTACACGCATTTAACCCTTTGACGAGCGGAAACACGCACAGCAAATCAGCGTCGGCGCGAGCGTTCGCAGTGTACGCATTCGGAGCATACATCACCATCCAATTATCACAGCTCGCTGACGCTAATTTCGGGCATTCAGATATCATTTCATCCGTCAATGGCGGCCTGATTACCAATTGTATAACTCCTTTTTTTTTTGCAACTCGCTCTCCCTCGCTTCGGCACAATGGTCGCTTTCGGGCCGATCGTGCGGTCCGAGAGTGAATGCTATGCGCGAATACGACGGCATAATATGCTTCGGAGGATGCCTGTCAATTTTGCAGCTCGCGGCTGTAAACATGACCATTTCATCAGAGATAAAATTTCAACGTTTGGCGGCTAATTTGTTTCGCGCAGAACACGACCAAGTGCAAAATTACATTACGTTTAACGTTTTAGAGAGTGTTTTACGTATCCGCGTACGGTTTATTAGTTGAAAAATCACAATGTTATTAAGCACGATTGCGCGTCGCTCGAGAAGATAAGCGGCAGAAAAAAAATTTGAATAGATTACTTTTTCTGAAATTGTATCGAATAATTGAATTTCTAGTGATATAGCAATTATCATCTTTTACGCGCAGTTTAATCAAATAGCAATCTTTTACATACATGATATGAACATAGTAAAATTAAATGTTGCAAATTCCTTAAAAAATATCTACGTACATTAAATATATATTTTACTTTAATTGAATTATGTCATAGTTGTACGCAATTCGTGAATTACGTGCTTTCTTAAAAGATTGTAAATTTTACTTATGTGCTTTTTCTGCATGAAAGTTATAAAAATAAGTATGCATAAGCGAAAAATTTAATACTGTATACAGCCATAAGTTTCATAGAAGATCGGTCTGAATAGAATAACGCTCTCTAAAGTTTGTGGCACGCAGCGAGAAACACGCTTGCATGCACTTAGTGATATTTTAGTCTCGTTATTACACATTGATGACGTTACGTTAAATATTATTAAATAAAAGCAGTAGAATGTCAATGTTATTCATATTGCGGAATAATAGCATAAATATCTGAAATACAAGAGATTGTGTACAATAGAAAATACAATTTTACATTTCAGATTTCTCGCTGAACTGGGTCCCTTCATACAAAGTTCGTTGTGGAATCAGTAGGGAAATCACCGCGCTATGTGTGTACACAGCGTAGTTGCCGCAGTAAGTAATGTCTAATTTAGAAACACGACAATCTACGATAACGCCGGATTTCCTGCGTCACAAGTTTTCATCATGTTAATATCGATTAGCACTCTTCAGTATATTGAAGTATTCAATGCAATTCTATTCAATGTAATTAATAGGAGAAGGAAAATAATGTGTTTTTATTTGCGCATATATAAATATGCATTTAATCGTATGTGTGCTTTATTTTTTCTTGATATAATAATTTTTATACGTGTGAGAATAATATGCGAATCTTTCATACCATTTGAAAAAGACGTTGCTCGTTTCTACAATTTTATTATTTTTCTTAATTCTTAATTTTTTCTAATATATTTATGAGTGTATCCAGGATTTTTTTCCAAAGATAGGAGGGTATCAATAATTCTACCACATATATAAATAGCAATTGTTTGCATTAATTGCTTTTTTGGATATTTTAGAGTTTTGAATGATCTTTTCTTGTTTATTTTGAAAGGGAATACTATTAGATTTTATAAATTGTAACTTTAATTTTTTTTCTTGAAGAAAGTGTAGGTAAAAACGAAATGTGTAATTGTTTTACTCATAAATGTATCAACACATGTTCTATTTTTCAACACAGAAACTTTGTGAAAATTTTTCTTTTATATCAGACACTTTGTCAAAGTTCTAACGGAAATTAAAGCTTCCCGAAATTACATGATAGTAACGTAAAAAGGAGAAACAAATATTTTATGTGACAAAAAATTTACTCAGAGTCAAAAGCAAAGTCGTATATTTTTTTATAAAATATATTAAGAATGAAAAAGTAAATAAAAAAATTTTGGGGAGGGTTGTAAACTCCCCTTTCTGCAGTATATACCTACGTATCTTTTATATCTCTGTTTTAACAATCTTATATTCTTTTTTACAAGGCAACCTTTTTTATCTGTATTTGCACATTTCTAGCGATCGTTTGATAGTTCAATGGCCAGTATTTCCAACATGAAAATTTCGTGTGCCAGTCTACAACACGCCACCATCGGTCGGGCTAGCATACCCTCGCCGCTCCCGCACTTATTTATTTTTGTATTAATCTATTTTTATTTTATTTGCCAACGGAAATCCAGGCTGTCGCCGGCTGTGCCGCAGCCGCGTCGCGTCGCGTCAACTGTAAACAGAAAGCCATGCGGCATTGCGGCAATCCTATCACGTATGCGCGTGTCTACGTGCACGCGCCGTTCATATGCTCGTCGAAGCAAATATGGTAATGCATTCACGCGAAATGTTTTCACGGGGCTTTCTCGAAATACCAAGTCCGCGCGCGAGGCTTCCCTAACGGTTTACAAACAAGCCTGATCGCTCTAGTAGATGGTGGCGAGCAACCCTCACCGTCACATAACGCGTTTTCGGTACCGCATACATGCCGAAGCGTTGCAAATGCGCGCGTATGAAGGGTGAGGCATACGTTTAAGAGCGACGTCATCGAATATTTAACTAATTTTTTTATAGGTTTTATAAATTTCTGTTATAACCGTCCGAAATTAGTTTGTGAAAATTAGTTTCAAAATAGTAAGTAATACATATTTTAAACCGTGCTAATATAATTTCGGGTTAAAGATAAACTCGTATGTCGCAATTGTTCTCATTTTATCATATATGTTTCATTGTTCTATCATGTGAATGTGGAAATATTTATTCGTTTGTATATTTATTTTTTACTAAAAATATAGATAAAAATTTTTAGTGCAGCTTTTATAATATCGCGAATGTGTGAGATATAAAAGTAAATTTAAATATTTCTGAATAAATTGTAAATATATATTTTACGAATCCGTTAATTCCGTAAGCGGACCAATTTTCGAGAACCAAGAGCTGTATTTTCGCGTCACGTTCGTCAAATTGAGATCTCGCAGTTTTCCACGAAATTCAACGGTAGGTAATAAAGTAGTGTCAATATTACCACTGCTATTATCCTAATCGATGTTCGTGATAGCAGCACTAAAGGCTTACACGGATCCGATCGGAGACCCTATCAGGATGGCTCCGTTACATTCATGATTCTGGTGCAGCGATTACGGTCGATGATCCGTGGTGAAATAACCCTCGGTTCCAATCATTTCTCCGTACCAGAACCGCAAGGCCAGATGGGTCGTGGTGGAGTTGCGAAATCCTTGGCTAAGCCGCGATCAGGGTGACGCGTTTGAAGTCGCAGACCGCGAGGAACGATCGGCGGCGGGTCGAATCGGAGGTTCACGGGCCATCTGTTGTTAAACGGGGAACGCGCATCGACCCATAATACCTATCTTACATTACGAAATCATCGATGACTAAATCCTCCAAAGCAATTAGCTGGAAAGCGACGCAAATCCGGAGGAAACTGCCCCTTGCTCGTGGATCAATATTCTCTGATATGACATTAGTCATAGGATTTGAAATTGCTAACAAAATGATATATTCTCTTGTGTGAATAATGAGTTACGATAATTCTTTGTTGATATATTTGGAAAATATTGGAGATTTTTTCTTCGACAAACGAAATTGTTATGATGAATTCCTGAAAAAATTGTTATATCAACAGCATTATTTTAAATGAAAATTATGTTATTAAATCATAATGAAACCAATACATCATATGCTCTAGTTTTAATAAAATTTTATTTGTGTCATTAATAATGTTATGTGAATTAATAAAATTATTTTTAACTAAAATAATGTTGATATAACATAATTTTTTCAGTATATGTATAATTTAAAACATTCAAGCTCTTTATTCTGACTCTATTAAATGATAAGTAACATTAATACTAGATATTCAAATCGACTGGACTTCGAAATCGCTAACAAAATGATACAAATTCTCTTGTATGAATAGTGAATTACAATAATTCTTTGTTGGCCTATTTAAAAAATATTGGAGACTTCTCGTAATATTTCATGGATATGAATTTTTTCTGTTAACAAACGAAATAACTACGACGAAGAATTCTTATAATTTAAAACATTAGTTCCATTATAACTTTATAAATAATAAATGGCATCTACATTAGATATTCAAATCGACCGGACTTTACACTCTGTACGAAATTGCTCTTGTCATATAATTCTCGTTATTGATGATAACAACGTAGGTATGCATCCGCAAGACTCTCTTCACAATTCACAAATCGTTAATAGCATCGTAGTCTCATTTATCGAGCAGAACGACCGGACGATCTCTCTAACATCGGTCGTACTTGTTCGCGAGAAGGAGATAGAGATATCCTACATATTGCGCGATATTATGTAATGGATGCACCGTACGCGCCGTTACCGCCTTCGTGATCGCGCCGCACGGTAAATTCGGGCGCAGCCGCGCGCGTATTTGCTCTCGGAAGCGACGATATCCGCTGACGCGTGCCGCGCTCACGGTACGCTCTGATTATCAACGAATAATTCCTGCGAACGACGCGCTGTAGCGTGCAAATTTCCCGACAGGAACGCCGCGCCCGGCCCGTCGAAAATCATTCCGACGACGCGCCGGGCGACGCGCAGGGGGATGGAAACGCGGCCTCGTTGGAAAAAAAAACCCGCTTTTCGCTTATCCCTTGAACTTTGATCCCCCGTGGCGTGCCGCTGACAGGTTGTTCAATGTTTGCTCGACCGTTTGTCCTGCAGACCGGTATTTGGTTAATCAGCGAGTTAGTTGTCCATGGTTGAATTCCCGCCGTCGTTTCTCCCGCCGTGTCCCACTCGTTTATACGTAACGTGCGTTTCTCTCCATTTCTCTCTCGCCCTCCACCTGTCCGTTAGTTTGTTTATCTCTTTCGCGGATAGGGTCTCGCTGGACTATGGCTGATCGGAATTTATCGAACGTGTTCGTGCGTTCACGCGTGCAAATATCTATTGCATGTCGAATAATTCGGCCCACACTTCAGACGTTCCCTGTATTTAATGACATGGACCTACTAATAGATATTTTTCTCTAAAAGTGGTATTGTGTGGAATACAATTTATTTCGGAATCCAAAGTTGAAGGAACCTCCGATTATATATTTATTTTTAGAATCGTATATTGATCATTCATTAGATGTAAATATCTATTTAATCTATTACATGTGTATAAGAAAAGTTACAATTAATTGAAAAAATGAATTTAATTTATCACAATAATATTAGTCTTATATAAAATATAAATATATATATTTATTAAGTACTAATCTTCTTTAGTATTCAGACAAAAGTATCTTAAAAATAAGATCTTTTTATATGATTAACATCGACCTTATACTTTTGTATGCTAGTTAAAAATAAGATTTCTCTACTCGCTTGCGAAGGATCGAAATTTCTCAACTAGCGCGAGAAAATACGTTTCTAGAATTCACGCGCAGTGCTTCCTAATCTGTACGAGATCTAAATAACGCAGCCGACATTTGCACGCTCAGATAGATAACTTAATCCGATCTTCTACGACTCCGCCGCGTATATCGCTCGGTTTCCCTGTCCGCCCGAAAACCAAGAGCGTCCTCTCAGCTTCCGTCGTCTGCGCGCCGTCCTTCGATGTGTGTACGAAGTTAGTGAGTTTGCATAGTTAGCGTTACTTGTGCATTAATTGAGGATTACAACAGCAACGAGATATGAGGGGTGCGGAGGTACAGGGGTGGGCAGGTTGTATAGAGGTAGGTGGAGTTGGCAGGGAGGTTGGGGGTTGGGAGGACGAAGCGCGACGATGGCGAGGATGGGGTCGAGAGGGGAGGACAGCATCGCGTCGGAGGGTTGGATGCGGAGGAGTTGGTCGACAAGCGTGAGTACAAGCTCAAGCGCAGGCTTCGGTCTCAGATTCTCAGGCACATGGTAACTTTCCTAATCACCGTACGAAGCCCCGAGGTAGTCATCCGCTCAGCCATCATACCGCCATCTAAGTACAGCAGACACGAAAGCTCGATTAGAGACGTCGAAATCGCGTGCGGCATACGCGGGTACCTCTCTACTGGATACGTACACCTACGTCGATTCCCGACTCGAAGTTCAAACTCTTCGTGATCGCTGGCGCGACACAAAAGGAAATCGGTCTCGCGAACAGTCAATACGTGTCCTCGATTCGGTAGAGCGAAAATCGTTCAAGAACAGTCCTCGCTAGTGAGGAAACGTGCTTTTACGGTAGTATGTTTGATACATGTTGCACCTGTTAACGCCATAGAAGGTTATTATACTTCACGGATTGCTATTGTTTCATCTTAGTGTTTATTTAGCTAGCTCCGATTCGTGTGAGTCAGTGCATTCTGTTGGTCTCTTAGGACACTAAATAATTAAATTTAGCGGATCATCTAGCTTTAAGTCCTGCGCGCACCGCATTTCCGGCTTTAAGCATTTAGATACATCAGTTGTATCTACGTAATATTCCAAATCATTTTATACTCGTTCTAAAATATTTTCTAAATAAACACTACAAAAAATATTTACATTTACAAACAATAGTACGCTTTTTATTCTTGAATTATTTAAAATATTTGAAATATTAATTTAATTTTTTTTTAGTTGAGATTTTTAGTTGCTCTTAAAATGTATACATTTTCCAAATAAAATTTGTTATTGAAAAAATGCTGTTATTTTTAAATGCTTTTGAAAAGCATACAAATGATATACGTCACTTAAGTTAAGAATATTCACATAATTCTTACGTCTCATATGGATTCTAACAGATTACTGATGGCGCATGTTGACGTTGGAGAATTTCTGATCCTACAAAGCAAACTTTTGTACTCGCAACGTAGTTTTCTTGATTTCGCGATACGTTCACGTATGAAAAACTAATCCATAAAGTCCCTTTCTGTTTTGAATAATTCTAGCGCGCGTGATGGCATAGTCGAAATGTTGGAAAAATAATAACACAATGTAAAATATGTTTATATATTTCTCGTTCTTAAGATTTTTATTAATATTAACATTGGATCATTACATTCATACAAATATTAGATTCGTAGGAGAATAATAGTAAAATGCGAAATAACGGGGGCAACAAAGCCGAATTCCATTTAAGAAAATGATGAATGCTAATTAGATATTACAACAAATCCCCATTCTTATTTCTTAATGAGTTTTAATGAGGAAATTTGCTGATTATTTAGTACATTATTACTATTATTATAACTTATTAATCTGACTGTAAAGCAAAGTTTGCTGTTTGCACCAAACGGCACGAGATGGCTTGTTCATAAAATAATGACTGCTTCCTTTGTGCTATTTCTCGACATCTTCTGCATTTCAGTATTTCGAGGGAAAGAGACAAAGTACTCGTAATAACTAAGTACTTTGAAAGTATGAAGATAATATTCGTATTGTTACGGGGCTACGTGTATAACGTCAAAACGAAGACAAAAAGGACAATATGACCGATACGAAACTGAAAGAGGACGAATCGTTACTCCACGAGAAATACGAGCTGCGTTTATGTAACCATCCTGTGCTAGTTCTTAAAACCGTTAGAGATGCAGAAGCTCTGAATAGTTGCGTTAAAACTATACTAAAGTTGCGAACTTTCAAGATATTTTATATAATGAGTCGGTGGCTGCATTACGGTAAGCTCAGCTTTAAACTTTTGGACATGCTTACGAATAAACGATATTACATAATCCGCTGTAAAAGCAAAAATTCTTTTACGTTAATCATCGTCGTTTTAACGAGCTGAAACTCTACGAACGTGAGGCAAGCCAAATATTTAATATGTGCGAATTATTTCTGAGTGCAATATTTTGAAGGTGTGGATATTAATTTTAATGATAAATATACTTAGACAAATATCAACAAATATATAAAGAAATGTTTTTTTTAGCTAAAGCATCCTGAATAACAATATCGATTTTATATTTATAAATCAGGATGCTTTAGCTAAGAAAAACTTCAAATTTGTCTAAGTATATTTATCATCAAAATTAATATCCACAATTGTAAAATATTACATACTTAGAAATAATTCGTAAATCAGGAACGAAAAGAAGAAATTTTAAGCTCTAAAATATTCTAAAAAACAATTTATTAACGCAAAAAATTACTGTTATGTAATGAATAGAAAGATAAAAATTCTCTCCGAAAAAAATCCGGAATATACCTACCCACGTATAAATATATTTGTCGAAATGCGATGGATTGTTGAGAAAGTCCATTGACGAAAAGTTTAGAAAGAAGGAACGTAGTTTAATTTTGAAGCATGGATACCTCAGCGTCATTTTCAACCAGTCGACTCTTCGGTAAAAGAGCCCTACCAAATTTAGGAGAAAGTAAACGTACTCTTATCTCAAAGAAATGTAATCTGTTCCTCCCTTATTGCATTTGGCGCAAAAAGGGATTTTTAAGTGCAGCAAAGTGGAGACATAATGGAGACCATTATTCTTACAATGTGCTCTTCTATATAGTGGATACAACAATAAAAAAATGCAGATTGGTTCGATTAGGCTCAATTGATAGTATCTTTCTGAATATATGAAAGACAAATGCGTACACGCAAGTTTTGCTGATATTGTTTTATATATCCGAAAAACTTATAAATTCTCTATTTTATTAATCTTAGAAGTCAAAATTAAAATATATTAAAAGACGTAAACATTGACAAAGACGTGATATCTTCGGTATTTTAAATTATTTATCATTCTCTTTGATATTTTTTTAATACATAAATTTATAATGGTCGCCGTTAGAGAGGTAAATTTCGTCACAGAGACACACGCCGCGGTTACATTTGAACAAACTTTCGATTGCCGTTTTGGGCACCGACTATTATCAGTCAACTCGTAGATATATGAACGGCTATGTGATATCGTAAAACCGCACACGGCCTGTGCTGAAGCTTGTGCATCCACTTTATTCATGAAGCGGCAATCGGTGAAAACGGAGGTATGCCTGGCGACGCTATCGTCGAAAATCGTTCTATATAAACACGGACTTAACCGGCCCTCCGCGTCCCACCGCCGGTCGCTCACCCCTTTCCCGATACAATGTAGCCGAAGCGAGATTGACCGGGGTGGAAAGGGGGTGAAGCAGGGCGGTTGGGCAGGGTTGAACCACCGTGCTCCAGCATATTCATGAGCGCTGAGTGCGCGGGGGTCTGAACCAATATACCGCCTCTGTTCTCTTACGTATGTATGCAGGTACGTATGCCTGTGTGTACACACGTGCATGGGCCGCGCGTGCGCGTATGTACGTATGTATGCAGGTATGTAGGTATACGGAGAACGGCTAGTTTAGTGCCGTAAGTAAGGGCGAACCGTTTATTCAGCAGCTTTTGCGTGGTTACGCGACAAGTCCGAAGAGATCCGAAAGGACGACGTGCCCTCTGGGCTTCCTTCCACGATCTAATCCGTAACACTTTGCAATTTTGCGAAGTCAAGCTTTCGGGCTCGTTTCGTGATGTAACACGTCAGTAGAGTCAAAGTTTGGTAATAGCTTCACGTTAAGTTTTAAGGTGGCTAAAGGTTATGTTCGCTATCTTGTTATAATTTTTGCTTGTGCATTTTGCATTATCTTCGCTTATCTATCTTACAGTGCTCGAATATGATGTTTTAATCATAATCATGTAATTATTCTGGTAATTTTATTCTTTAATGACAGCAAATCTTATTTTAGAAAAAATTAATTTTAATTTGAAAGAATAACTCTTTATGGGAATAAAAAATATATAAAAATGTTATAAAATTAATATTGGAATTACTACGGTATTATTTTACAAATGTGAGAAAAATTAAAATTAAATAATTTGAAACATACGACATATTTCCACTTTCTCGTAAATTACAACAAATATATTATATTTATTAGGGTATGTCAGTAGTAATTTCTTTGAGAGAGGTATAGGTTTATGAAGCATCGAGAAACGGCACCCCGACATCAACACAAAATCGGTTTGACTCGTATGAGAATTGTACGAATGCATTACGATCGTTTGGAAAGCGACTCCGACGTGAAAAAAAAAAGAGGACGGTATTGAGATAGAGGATGTTCCGATGGATCCGTATATCAAATCTGACATTTCGTGTTTTACGTGGAACGGGTGCTCGCACGAGTGCGCGCGCGTATCGGCCGCAGGGTATATAGGGCATTCCATTCGAGGCGAAATCGGTCCAATTACACATGTATCGGATATGTGATTACTCAAAAAATATTTATTGGTACCTATTCTTCGTTCTCCATTCGTACATCAGTATCCAGATTACATTTTAAAGGCAATTTTCGCAACCCCGGTCCGGACTAATTCACTCCTGCCGACACATCGCGCATGAGTGGGAAAGAAGCGAGGGCCGAATTGATGGCAATATTAAACTTCCCGCACGAAGTATCAACGTGACTCTCTCGTCCTCACCATACAGAGACATACCATACACACGCACATACACACATATACATATGTATATATACATGGTTGTCTCGATTTTCATGTGTAGATTCGATAGCGAACATTCGCTGGAGGCACTTGTTTGCAGTGTCCGTCAGCGAGAGGGTATAGGCTGAAAGCCCATTCGGGGTAGCTGGATGCAGGAATACCTATTGAAATTCTTTAATTAACCCTCACGGCATCTCCTTTCCCGTATCCGTGCGCAGCTCGTTCAAAGGAGCAGAAAGACTGAGCAGCAAATTGATCATGCTCAAACGATGTGTAAATTAATCGGTCGCAAGCAGCAACCCCGTAAGGGGATATTTACTACTTGCGCAGATATATAATGCGAGTCAGTAAACCTGTGATTGCAATTTAACATATATACGTATATACGTATATATATTTTACAAATATTAAATTTATCCGATAGTCTATAACTGTTTTGTTATTTAAAGTAATCTGATTTTAAGAAGAGTTAGGAGATATTTGGATTTAATAAAAATAATATTTTTCAAAATTAACTTTTTATTTAACTTGAATTAATTCAATCTTAACGTAACTGTAACTGAGTTAGTCTTTTATTCGTTCACTTTTAACTTTTAGCCAAATTAATGTTATATAAGCCATTAACTTTAATTTAACTTAGTTAAAACATTAACTTACCCAACCCTGTATAAGTATGGTATATTGCATAATTTGATAAAAATATTCGTGTGCTCGAATTTAAGGAATGAATATAATCTTTGATTGAGAATTTCTGAAATTCGGCTATTCACGTCGACGGGCTGCCGTCATTTATAATTGCACGGACACGATGATTTAATAGTACGCTCGCTTGGGTTACTGGATTTCACGACGCAGTCAGATTTTATAGTTTGCACAGTGGAACGATATTTCCGTCAATATTAAACGTCATTGCAGCTTCATTGGCATTAACTAATGTTTGACGACATTAATCTATTTTAGGTAACCGCAGACCGTAGCAATCATAAACCATTTTGCATACAAACCATTCGCATTAGCGGCTGTTTTGGAATCGTTTCGTAATTTATAACATATGACGAATGATAGGAGGGTTTCACTTACGTGAGGAGGCAAGCGCGCTTGGTTGATTTATGACTAACACCCTATTCTCACAATTTATATCCGTAATCAATGCTTTCCGAGATTACAGCAGTAAAATTTTTCTAATTATCATATAAAATATTAAACGTATAATATAAAAACGATGACAGTTTTCATACGTATTAAATTTTATTACAGAAGCAGATAATATAATTATTCGCGCGCGGTATAGTCTTTGTATAGATATAATTGAAAATTTAAAAATCATGTACAAACCACAGTATTAAAAGAACGTATAAGCCTAACTATCTATAGCATTAAGAAAGTAAGCGAAAACGCTATACCAGAGTACTATCTCGGAGAGCGAGAAAGCGGAAGGAATTGGCAGAATGCGAACCGAAGAAAGACAGATAGTTTTCTTTCGCGCGTCTACCTTTGTCGTTTCCGTCAAAGGAGCTATCGATCTAAGTCGAACAAAGGAGCTACTTTAATTATCGGCTGTGTTTCGCGCGCTGGCGCATCTACCGGGCTGTTTGGTGTCCTTTGTAGGAACCTCGAAGCGGATGGGTAAGACCGCGCGTAGAATGGGACGAGTGTATTCGGGGGGGATGAGTTCACCCTAACGCCGCGCCGGTTCGCAGACAGCCCGTAAAACAATATGGGCCAGCCGGCAGCTTCGCATGCGCGACTAATAAGTAAATACGAATTAGCATTCCGAGTCCTTCGACGATATAAATCAAACGAATTAATTACAAAGTGGAGACTAAAGAGAAGAGCACGGTGCGCGCGCCGTGGCGGCGGCGAGCTGTCCCGAAGTAAAGAACGCAACGCGCCGTCGCCTGCTTTGCATATTGCTCTCAACGTAAATACTAATAAATCCCGGCTCGGTACTCACGTACCGGTACGTCCGACAAATTAAACGCGCGACAGACACGCGAATAGATGCGTGTTCCATTGAGCGTGTCCCTTTTGTGTATTGCACATCGGAGTCGTTCCCTGAAAACAGCGAATTACATTCGTACACGAAGAAGGAGTTATGGGGCCTTTGATCCCGAGCGCATAGCGTTTTAATTCGTTCGCTTAAACGGATACCCAGACGTGCGTAACTGCATCTACACTGAACTTCTTTATTTGCGTCGCGACATGGCGCCGGGGAATCGACGCGATGTTACGATGGGGTATCAACAAGTGGAGCGCGTCGGTTCTCTCAGGGAAACGTAGAAAGGCGCTTGATATCTGCATAATATCACAATGATAAATTTACGAGATTAGAAATATAAGAGGAAAACCCGATTTTCATTATATAGATAATTATTAGAGAAACTTGTTTAGTACGATATTTTGGAACAATATACTCGTGTATCATGTGAAAGACATCTATACCTCTGTCTGTGTTCTGATAAACGGGTATCCGTAACGCTCATCCGTGTCTAGATAATAGATTCGCTTTCACCTCTATTAGGAAAATGCGCGTTATCCACGATGGATGCATTATTACAAAGAGCGATCCATCGGATGACGGATTACGTGCGTGATAAAGGGCGGGAAACGCGCCGCCTCGTTGTAAAACGATTAATTGGCGCATTGCTGACCAACCCCGCGGCGGTGTAGCTGCGCTAAACGACATAAAGATCTTGCTACGTGGATATGCAACGATTAATCCCATCGTCGAATAAACAGGGTACTGACGTTACTCGTTCGCGACAAGCCGGCGTTATCTGTCACGTACACGCGTTGATAATGCCCGGGCCTGTATGAGTGCATTACGCGCAGGACGGTGCATAAACGGCTCTAGGAGAAACCGAGTGGAGGATAGGCTTTTCATTACTGTTTGGTATCGTGTTTCAGCCACCCTAACGAGTCGAATGAAGGGTTGTCGCGCCGCTCTGCGCGAACTGGCTGCGGCGAACGCGAGGGACGTCGAGGGTTGGGGTTAAACGGGGATGAACGAGAACTGAGACGGGGTTGTTTGCAGTTTCCCTCTAATTTTGTTGGAAACATCGTTACACCTAGATCGTATCATCTTGTTTATGGGCTTATACCTAGATGCCGTTCGACGCTGCCCTCTCCGCTCGTCGACCGCCATTTTATTAGCGCCAAGTAAAACGAGCTCTCATTCGCACCACTTCAAATGAGCTCCTCTGCATTGGCAATATGACTTTTATTTGTGTTCTAGAAACGAACAATTCATGATTGAATCTCATTCGATAATCGCATACCTGAGTATATATAAACGAGTAATTCTTACACGTCGATATTGTACAAAATTATTGGTAAATTGTAAGACATCCATCACATGGAATGTAAGGGGGTTCAGGTTTGAATCCTATGGGGTGATATTTTCCGCAATAAATTTCCAGTGTTTTAAGATGCTTATCAATATTATTAAATTGCTTGTCAATTTAATTTGTGACATTATGTACTCAGTTTCGGTTTAGGACTATGTTTCGAAACCGACAAATAATTAATTGCCACACAGTTTGTTTGAACTGGAAATGTTGTGAGAACTAAAGACTGTACAGGCTAGTTTCCCAATAACATTTGAAAAGCAACGAGGACAACCGTAAAACAACGTTCACGCAAGTTTCTCGACAGAATAGCTAGATATCTATCTTTGAAATGAAACTCGTCGACCGTGCAATGTTTCACTAAAGAGGGAAGGCACGCAGCGGCGCGGCGTTTCGATTGTTACGCATGGCGTAACTAATTACCGGCTAATTGTAGACAATGACATTTTCCCTTGTACTTTATTTCGCATCGCTGTTATCGTAAATGCTCGCAAATTAACGTTAACCTACGTATCGGAACCCAATTTCGCTCAATTAAGCAATTAACGGCCTTCGAGCGTCAAATAACGCTCGTTTTCCTGACTGACGCGCAGAGCTAGCCTCCATTATTTGCGTCCATTTTGTTATCGATAGTTAGAGTAAAAGTTGACATGCACCATGACTATTTATAGTACTCCCTGTAATGAAATAAATTCAGTAAAATACAAACAAAACTATCTGGGCAAATCACAGCGAAGGTTAATTATTTGTATTTTTACTAGAAAATTTAATTTCTTTTTAACCAATCAAACTAACCAAGACTCTTTATAAATCAAAAAATTGGAAAGAATAAGGGCACTAGGAGTTAAGCGTAGAAGACGTCGCGCAAATAATACACCTATGAAACGTAAATTCTTTATTCACTAAACGCACTTACATGTTTCGGCTCACTTTTGAGTCTTCCTCAAAGACAATATAAACTAACATATATATATATACTGTGAATAAAAGTTATCCTGTCATAGTGAACTCCTCTACATCGAGAATTTAAATGTCGGAATTAAAACCAAAAAGAGTGAAAGAAAAAGGAAAAAGAAAAAGAAAAGGAAATATCGAAATAGAGAATATAGAAACTAATTTATCAAAAAACTTTAAGATTATAATCAATTATCCAGCAAATATAATATAAGGATGCTCACCATGCTCACAGAGTACCGTATCGCAAACATTACTATAAAAATAATTCAAGAACCGATTCCTGATATGTTGGCCAGTCAGTATCAGACACAGTGAGTGGCTTTTTGTTTTTTAGCTAGTAATTTTACAAGATTACAAATGGAAAAATGTAACATTAAAGCGTTAATCAATTCCAAGAAAAAGAAAGTTGGAAAGTAATTAATAAACACGCCAGAAAGACTCATTACTGCGTACGAACGACACTGACTGATTAGACGTGACAACGACTTAAGCTTTTATAGCTTGTCTATGATCGGGAAGTACACTGAAAAAAAATGCATATAATTTTACATGGAAATTACATGTCTATGACCGGAAAATTACCTAAATATGATTGGAAATTTACAATTTACAGTAAATTACCAATCATATTTAGGTAATTTTCCGGTCATAGACATGTAATTTCCATGTCAAATTACATGCATTTTTTTCAATGTAGGCTTTGGGAAGGCCTAATTGAATTTCTTTTTCCAAACTGTACACTCTTTTTGAAATAGGGGATGCATATTTCTCAAACCGCTATTTCGCCTGTCTTACACTTGTATTTTCCTCACGCATCCATCGGGAATCGTACACGCGTTGCGCATGATCCACGTATAAGCATAACCGGCGATGCGTTCACCGCCCGCATACGCGCGTCTACGCACGTATCACGGGCGTCGTGATTCGCTTCGTGCCGACAGCGGATGGCACGTGGAAAGCGTGGCGGCGTACGTAGCGCACGTGCAGAAAAATAAATCTTATTGTTTCTGGAATCGAGTTTACCTGGGCGGTCCACCTGTCACGCTCGTCAGGCAAAGCGACAAAAAGTTTAACGACGTTATCGCGTTATCCAAACACGGCCAGACCCGCGTGAGCGCGTCGCGACGCGCGCGCGTATGTGTACGCAGGGTACACAATGCACGATGCACTCGTCGTCGTCGATGCACGCGCGACTGTCACGCGTTGGCGAACGCGTAAGTCTACGCGTACTGTCTACAGAGAGGGGGGGGGGAAAAAAAATAAAATGACGAAAGATAAAGCGCGGACACAGGACACGGGGACGGCAGGCGGCGCGCCGCGGCGGCGTAAAAGTGAAATGTGCGGAATTTTTGCGATCCCCGTGACAAAATTGCATCCGCCCACGCGCGCTGGTGACGCGCATCGCCGCCCTGCAGTTGCTCGCTTTGTGCATGCGTGCACCCCGAAATACGTCGGGATCGATTCGAATGGAATTTCACGCAGTCAAGGACCCCGCTGCCTCCCCCCCCCCCCCCCCAGTTGCTTCTTTCGGTGTTTTTTTTCCTCCGACCTGGTCTTTTTCATTGTCGCTCTGGGAAACCGTAGACGAGAGCTCGCATTAACCTTAGAAAGTCCTGCTCTATTCTGATATGATCAAAGGCCAAGCGGTTCATCATCTGCTCGCTCCGTTGAAATCTCGGTTTTTATCTTACATTACAATTTTCCGCGAAAATCAGAAATTAAAATATGCGTTAACTTTTAGTTTAGCTGTGAATGGTTTTTAAAAAATTAAATAGTATAGATATACAAGAGAATTGTTGCGAAAATATTTATGAAACATAAAAAAGCGGACAAGTTTTGTCCAAGTTTACATTGTCTAGATACGATAAAAAATGGGATGTATGTGAAAGAAATAACATATACGCATTCACACAACGTATGGCCATTTTTATTGATAAAACGAATTTTGCCACGTAAAACCAATGCGAATGATAAAACGATAAGGTAGAGGTATAAATTTTATCGAGTGCTATGTGTCGCTACATGCGTTTTAAACGGCATTACCGTACCGGTATTTCCAGAGCACACGCGTTCTACAGATTGCATTTTGCGCAACTTCCATAAACCTATTACAGTTGAACGACGAAGTAAACAGAGCCGTATAATGTGTTTCGTGCTTTGTGCAAAGTTTTTCTTCTTACAGAATCAGGAATGAAAGGATAAGAATATAGAGATTCATAGCAATCTGTTCATTCGCATTCGTCCGCATTCCTTCATACCTCTATGTATATACGACGAGATTTAATTAAAGCTTACTAGCTAACAATTTATTGTTGTTTTCGCGCTCATTCAAAATTTTAAACACTATATTTTTATATTTTTTAATGAATTTTTAAATTATTGCATTATGATATAAACGCCATGGAAAAGAGAATAAAAATGTCTCTTTAAACGTGCATATACGCCAACTTTGCAAAATATCCTGTATATATGCAAACGTATTAGGTATTGCAAACACAATTATATGGCATAGGTCACGTTGTATACACATTGCATTAAACACGACACGATATATGACATTATTTCGAAGTCTATACAATCCCACATTATGCTATTGTAATGCGATTTTTTAAACGTTCTATTCATCACATTGCACAAGATCTGATTAAGAGCTGAGATCTGAATATCTACGTCTCTGTCTATATAGTACACTTTGAGGAAAATCTAGAAATGGCAATATTATTGCATCTATATGTCTTAATATTAATCTATGGTCTGTATTACTCTTGAAACGTTGCATTTTAACGGAGGCGACAGAGTATGATAAAGTCCAGTGCATATCTCGTTGGAGATTACATTCGGCGACGTCTACTTGATACAGCCGGAGCCACGCATTGACGATATCGCTGTGATTTGTGCTACATAATATATTGTTACGACATGCCGGTATGTCGTGGAACGTAACGTATCTACATTACACGTTATAGCGCTGGGAATAATCCGGAATTAGAGAATGCCGAGATTAACTCGCTGCGGGGCATCCACGCTGCGCGAAGAGTTACATTGTAAAGCACTATTACAAAGCAGCGTTTCCTAAATAGGCGATTATGGCAAGTGCGTTAAAACTTCTATCATTATCGTGCTTATTCGAGGCGATACTAAAGACAAGCAATTTCACGCTGCTCCGATGGAAAATTAATGTGTTTGTAGAAAGTGTTTTTATGCTCAAAAACCGTGCTGTGATGTTTATCGTCATTAACGTTCATCGAACGTTTGATACGGTAGTTTGAAATAAGCTAAAGTTTTCTTTCTATGAAAACTGCTTAATTAGCGGAAAAGAGAAGCTTATCACAAACAGAATGAAACATGCAAAAAATGATTCAATCAACTTATTATGCTCCGTATCCTCTTTCTGTCGTGGACGCAAAGAGAGTACGAGGTTTATCGTGTTGCGATATCAGAAATGGAATTTGGATTAAAAAGGGCATTACCCATCTATCCGACTGAAAAGCCACTGAAAAGAGAATGTTTTCAATGCAGTAAAACCCGATTTAAAGCTGTCAGTTCAGTGTATATGTCGCTTGTGTAAAAGGATTAATAATGAAGGGCCGTGTTACATTACAGTTGCATTAGGTAGGTACGAAGCATACGCTGATAATAGTTCTAAGACTGACAAGGATGCATGATATATTTAGTTCTTTTGCACACGTAACACGCGCGCGCGCGTGCGCATATAACATTATATAGACCATAATATTGCCACACTATAA
Organism: Trachymyrmex cornetzi; assembly: GCF_001594075.2. Classification (NCBI taxonomy): domain Eukaryota; kingdom Metazoa; phylum Arthropoda; class Insecta; order Hymenoptera; family Formicidae; genus Trachymyrmex; species Trachymyrmex cornetzi. The sequence goes on from NW_017296923.1 coordinate 323,930, forward strand.
ATATAAAAGTTAGCTCATTTAGTTGAACAGTTATAGCGTAATTTTATTTAAAATTAGTTTAACATTTACTAATTTTAAATAAAGTTACACTATAGTTGAGTTTGTGCGCCGTTCGGATCCGACATTAAACTGTAGATCCCATATATCAGTGGATATACGTATGGCTGGGAGTTGGATATTAGGCTAACAACCTAATTCCGGAAAAAATCCATTTTTACTGAAACTTCATTAGAGGCCCTACGCAGAAGTTAAAGGAACATGTATATATAGCTGAGTTTAACACTGATTTTTCAAATATATTACGACGAAAATAAAGAATAAATATAAAAGTATCAAAATGTACCTAATATAATTTTGGTTTCTTTTTCTTGATAGATATTCTCGAGAGAGGAAGACTTATGATTAATTTAGAGTTAAGAATTATGAAATGGTATTGATTTTATAATTTTAATTTATAATTTTTTGTGGAAATTCGATCGAATGTATTTTAAAGTCTTTCAAATATCTTTACACGTTTATTAAATAAGCTCCCGTCTTATTCAATATATTATATAAAGTGTCAAATAAACCTGTTCAATTTATCACTTTGCTCGGTTATATTATACGATCCAATTAGCAAGGATCTAAGGACAAAGGACGCATAATTCTTGTTAGCTCCTTCACATTTCATTGCTCGTTATATAAGCTAATTAAGTGCGAGTCCTTAGATAGATAGCTATGTATAAGATATAGCCACAACCATGTTTCTCATAACTCTTACTGATGCATAATAGTAATTAATACCGATCAAATATTGTTACGTTTTAGTGCTTATGACAATATTTGCAATAATTCTCATTGTTTCTTTATACTACCTATGTTAATCTATATAGTCATCAATACTAAGTGCATTAGATTTATATAAATTTATATAAATATTTCCGGGTCTCTTTTATGGATTAAAATATAATGCGGTTCTGTCTAATTGTTTCCTGAGAAATATTCTAAGTACCAACTTCGGAGAATGAATTTTCTCGGAAAGTTCAAAGTGCTCAAACTCAGCCTATAGCGGCAATTTTGCGGAATTTTCCCGAGATAATGGCTCATCTATAACTGTTCGAGGGGGTATTATACCAAAGTCGAAGTGGGTGGTGGCGGGGCGAGTAAAGAGGGCTTCGTACTGTGGAGGAGAAACTCGACACTCCACGCTGTGAAGTCTTAACGTCTAGATGATCGAGAGCCATGTAAAGTAAATGTATAGAGTACATCTCGAGCGCGCCAAAATGGGTGCCCCGGCAGCACCGTGACGTCAGGGATCCTTCAAAACTCGTCCGAACTCGACGTTTTCATCGTCACATTCCCGTGCTGCGAAACACGCGTTTCGAGGGTCCTTAGCAAAAGTATCGACTTCCGATCACAGCCGCCACGTCGTTTAGCACGCCGACCCTCCATGGCGATTGAAATTATGGCTCAACGGTGCAAACACAGAAAGCGGCGCGCATATTCCGTTCTAATATACGTAGCTCCGGTATGCACTCGTCGCGGCTCGTGATACGGCTTGCGTTTGTATCAATTAACGCGTCGCCACCACGGTGGCTCGCGACGGGGGTGTGAAAATGCGCCGGCGAGATGATAAAGGTGGATGGGATACAGTTCGTGCCGGTGACGCAGGTCGAAATGGCTTTCGTTGAAAATTCGTTTTTCTCTTTCTCTCTTTCTCTCTTTCTCCCTTCGTTTATTTCCGTGTTCTTCTATTCACGACTCTTGTGACTGAAAGTTGCGATGTACTTACTACTCTTCCGCGGCTTGAAATACGATAATATCCTACTCGTTTACTTTTCGTCTCTCCAAGGCTTAGTCTAAATTCTGTGTTAAAAATATGAATTGAAATGACACACACAATGGGCATCGTTCCTGATAGACTTCTTTTTTTTCGTCTGTTTCGCTCGTCTAGTGGTCGTTTTTTTTTTATTGCCTCTGACTGCTTTGCCTTTTTCTATCTCTGTGTATACATTTGTATCTGCTGTACGCGCGAATGTACATAGGTATGTGCAATGGCATGGGCCGGAGGGCTCCCGTGGGTGCGATTGTCGCAGCACAAATTACCATCCCCGACCGTCGGCGGGGTCAAACCTTCTAACCGTGGCATAGTCACACAGGACCCGGTCGCCGCCGTTGCCAAAGGGTCGTTCCACGCGTACCAATTTCTCCCGACCGTAGGCCGTTCCTTTCTTTTTTATTTTTTTCTGTACGTCTGCTCTGTTCGTCCCATCGATGAAACGTTCATGGCGGACGTGCTTTCGCTGTGTTGTGGAAATACTGGTGATGGCGCGTATTGCAGCGATTGTAACTAATGGCATCATCGGGAATATTTAAAGAGCCCCCTGATGGTGATTAAAAGAACCTTACGCGGAACTTTACATTGGCATAACAGTAATGTCGAGTCATAAAACAATTGAAATATTATGTCACGTTTACCTACTATACCTACTATATATGTAGGTGCTCTCGTTTTACACTTTGATTGTAATCGGTAACAAAAGTGATAAGCAAGAATAATTATATATTATTTATAAGTTCATAGCATTTAGCGCAAATATGATAGCAATATTTTAACCCTAGTAAGTCATTGTTATTTTTGATTACCTTTCCGGTCACATCAGGGTTTGTGAAACCTTGCAACTTTGTCACGCTGTATCTGGATATAGCTAGCTCTGGACTGAATAGGTATTTTTTAGTTTAAAACGTGTGAAATTTATATCTCGAAGTCAGATAAAGACAGATAAATATGATATATCAAATAAATAATATTTTATTTTCAATTAATTACAATGCTTCAAAGAAATGTTATTGGAAAAATTCGCAAAAAATGACCGCTTTGGAAAAAAATTCTAAAATGTTTAAATTTAATTCCCGGGTCTTTAAATTATATTATAAAAAAGTTAAAACAATGTAAAAAATCGAACAGGGTACGTTGAACCCATGAATGACATACTAGGGTTAAGTCCGAATTATGCATTCTTTGTCTTTGCTAATTGGATCTTATAATATGATCAAACGAAGTAATGAATTAAACGGGTTTATTCAATTTTATATAACATACATTAGATGAAAATTTATTGTAATAAGCGCATATAAATTGGAAAACCTTAAAATACATTCGATCCAATTTCAACGGAAAAATTACAAATAAAAATTATCTAAAGATGATGTATCTACCAAATTGTCAATAAACGGAATTGTACTTTTTTTATTTATTCTTTTATCAGCGATTTTTTTTTTTGAAGAACATTCTTGGTTATATGATAGGGTTGTAATGAATTTAATGGTAATTGTTGCATACCTATATGGTTATTCATAACAAGTCGAATGAGCGCTCATTATTACATGTTTGCTTCATTTTAACGAAAATGCTGGATGAATGTAGATGTTGCATAATCGTTTGCGATTCTCAATTGTAGTTGCCGGCCTTTTATATGCTGACACATTTGCACGAGCACTATCGAAACGTCCGTACAACTCGAGTTGCGCGCATTTTAAACTGCAATACGAACGCACACACAACCGTACAGTATTGGCATGCAGCGTAAAACGTAGAAAAATCCTCCCACGAACAGTAATTTACGAATTTGTAGAGTTCGAATTTGCTTCGCTCTACCATAGAGTCAAGTGTTTTGTGAGGGAATTTACCGATGGCATACGAGTTCGATCTGGTGTAATGATCGCCGATGGTCATTGAATCTGCGAGTGAATTTTCCAAGCTACAAATTCGTTGAATTGTAAAATAATTGTTTCATTGTTTTAAACGTGAACCAATGACCTCATTCTAGGAAAAACAGCTATTATTTGAAGAATATTTATAAAATTCTTTTTATTATATAATGATACACATTTCTCTTTATTATAGTATGGTATTATATACCTATGTAATTAATTTGCATGCTCTATTTCTTTTTTTTTTTAAATATTAAATGTATAAATATTTGCATATGCTATTAACATATATTTTTGTATGCTTCCTTCACATATTATCGAATATTACGCATGAATTTTCTTTGAGAGGAATAATTCATATGTGTCACTGAGAGAAAAACTGTTTAGTATTTGTAACTATAATTACATATTGCTAGACTGAAATATAAAAATCTTAATTTCAAAGAAATTTCTATTGATCCAAAGAAATATTTCTTTGAAATTAAGATATTTTTTTTTCAATACATAATTATGATTACGACTATTATAGTATTAGTAATAATAACTGTATGTATAGTTTATCAACTAATATATATGATTAGCCGAAAATGACCACATAATTATAATTATTATAATCATAAAAATGGTTGTAATTACTATGAAAAATGATTTAAATGACTATATAATTATAGTTATTTGAATTATTTTTTTATGGTAACTTCGGTCATTTTTTATAGTTACAATATAACTATTATTATAATCATTGTCAGTTGTCAACTACATATACTGATTGATAGAACTATACATACAGTTATTATTATTATTATAGTAGTTGTATGTATATTAGTAATTGTAGTTACAAATATCAAACAGTTTTTCTCTTATAGTATTCATATACAACCATATGCTCGGCAGTTAGAAAAAGATACGTGTATGCATTACATAACTGTAAACCTGGTACAGCCTACCTTTCATTACCGAAGTTCTCATTGCACGATGCAAACGTAGAATTTTCCTGCAAAATTCATGCTGCTAAGTACGTAACCGAGCGCAGGTTGCGAGCCCCAGCAAGATAAAATTGCTCCCGCGGGGCTGGCAAAAATTTGAGACTATTCTGGGAATGCAATCTCAAAATGTGGAGCTAAAAATGCGCCCTCGCAATTTCACACATATTACCGCAAGAATGCCACCGCCGTGGGGTGTAGGGCGACGGGGTTGTCGGCGGTCAGGGGAGAACACATGCGTTTTTACATTCCCTCGTCGCTACTAAGCGTAATGCAGCTCGTAAAAAGTCGCGATCTTTTCCTCTTAATAGCATGGTTTTGCGCATTTTTTCATTCGCGCGTTATGGCAACGGAGTGGTGTCAGGTGCGCGAGTCGTATACTGATGGGCATCGCCGATCTTTTCGAATTTCAGATTAAAATTCTTGGTCCAGATACTATGCATAAAGAGGGGAGAACGTTTCATTGTTGAATAAATCGATATTCGGTTTTATACATAATAGAATACAGCATAAAAATGGAAGTGGATATCGCTTGCCTGGATTTTTGTTGTATGCACAACCGTGTTGCGGTAACGTTTTAATGCACTTTCACAGCCGCGTTAAAAAAAAAACTAGCATTTTGTGTACTTTTGCAAGCCTTGAAAAATTTTTTAGAGCAACATGTAATATTTTTTTTAAGACTGATTTAACGTCTTATTTGTACTTCCAAACTTTAACACTTTAATTTTGACAATGATAACAATTCGTGGAATTCCGTCATCTATTTGTCGTGTAAAAAGAAGAAATTTATTTATTGTGCATCAATGTTGTGCACAGAAGATTATCGAAGAAAAATAACAATGTAAAAGGGAAGCATACAAAGAATTTTAAGTTTAATCACAAGCAAGGCACCGCATTCTTGAAGTTTTCTATTAAGGAATGCTCGTTGTAACGACTTGAAAAGTTTGGGTTCCGGACGCAGTTACGTTTTCAGATATTTTTATTTCCGCCGGAGGGAACTGCGTCTCATCAGCTACGCTGTCTAACAACGAAGACGGGAGAAATATCCCGAATGAACATTTCATCGTTGATATGGCAACATGGTCATGCTAAAGAGTTTGCTATTGCTTAATGACTATATTTCTTTTAAATTCCTACCTTCAACAAGTTTAAATACGAATAATAACTATTATTAACTATTATTATAAAATTAATATATTGAAAGAAAAGATTGGTTGAATATGACATAGCATTTTTAATTGGTTGCAGCAGCCAATTAAAAATGCTATGCCATATTTTACCATCTAATTTGCTGCAGCAGCCAATCTTTTCTTTTAGTGTAGGATTTAATCATACAACGTGCTGCAGTTTAAGATAATTTGTGATCAAGATTTATGTGTATAAGAATATCAAAAAGTCCATAAAATTATAAAAATACTATATTATATAGAAACTATAAAAAATATATAGAAAATGCGTTTAGTGCCAAATTTACCAATATTCTCATTTTAAATTGTTTTTTCTTAATTTCAATTTTTATTTGTTTAAATATATTTTTATAGCAATTAAAACTTATTTGAATTCATAATCCTCTAATACTTTTAATCCTTTTAAAAATCTTTCCGTCTCTCCTCACTCTCCCTCAATTAAAAACTGTCGCGCAATCAATTTTTTTATGTAATGTAAATTGGATGAAGGTAAATAATTGCTGTAGTACTTTGCATTTTTATGATAGTTTAACGATTTATATGAGATATTTTTTCTATCTATTTTTGTATCGGAATTGTTAAATTCTAATATAGATACGATGAATACGATAAAACCTGTTAGTATGGGTGTGCGTATGTGTGTATACCAAATCGCCGACAGGCAACAATAACGCAATTTCCGTAGATCCACGGAAACGTTTTCGTTGAAATGTTTGAATAGATCACAGCGGTGGTATTTGCGCAGAACAATGATAGAATGAAGTACAATATTGTTGAAAATCTAAATTAATTGTGCTTTTTGCTATTTAGTACCGATATTGTTTACTCAAAATCTGCTAGCTAACGACGTACGTGTGTATTGTATGTAAAACTATATTTCCATAATCAATCGTGTGTAGTCTACTGTGTAATCAATTATTGTGTTTGTTATATTATAAAACATAAGTATGCATCTCTGTTATATCTGTACCTATTCTTTGAATAGGTATATAATAAATCAACGAATAATTTTAGTAAATATCACATTACAATCAGTAATTTTATTATAAAGAGATTTAATAATACTTAATACACTGATTTTATCAATAATTTGAGGAAGTTTATATAAATTTTTATCAATTTACAGAAATATAAATTTTTTACATAAGATAAAATATTATCTTCCAATAATATTTGTATAAATATTAAAGACAAAATTTATTATTTTGTTATGTATAATTACACGTCGATATATTATAATCATATCAGCATTGCAAGGATTGATTATCGAAATATTGGAGAAACTTCGAAAATGGTAATATCAGGATAAATAGTTAACATTTCCATGAAAGACAAGTAGTGTTTCGAGTAGTATCCGAGAGCTGGCAGATCAATTTCGTCCGATGTTACGCAAATTGTCCTAATCCTGGCGACGTCCTCATATTAATCATAGAAGCCACCCTCCTTTACGGGGTGAGCAGCCGTTCCTCCAACCTCGAAATTTGCTTTCTCTCCCTCGAATTCTCGATCCGCCCTGCCTCGAGTTTCGTCCTTCTCCTCTTCCAGTCCATATATTCTCCTTCATCTAGCGAGCCGCATGATATGTTTAACGTTGAATGTAATTTGAAAGATAACCCGTCTGTGTAGCTTGCTTGCCCTTTCGGCGTCTGGAAATTATTATCTTGGAAACTTTCGGATTGGAAGCGTCGTTACAGTCTATGGATTGCACAAAATACAACACGTCTATATATTATTTACATCCAAGATAGCGAAACTTCTGAAGTTTACAGCATAATCCTCGATATTATTCGCAACGGTTCTCTCTTTTTTCGTTTACGTAATAAAAAAAGTTTTAAAGAAGTTTGTGACACGTTTAAATTTTGCATTGAATCTTCAGAAAATAGTAAATTGATACAGTTATCGCTAAGATTTTCGTAAATTGGTATTTTATATTTTTGATGTAGAGTACTCGGATCGATATACCTTTAAGATGTAGTTATACATTGCGCTATCAATCAAAATCGCCTCAATTCAATATACAATCGCGCAAAACTTCTTATAAATGCATATGTAGCATTTATACTTGGCTTGTATTATACTATAATGCTCTTCTTTCTCTCTGTATATACATAAAAGCTGCAACCTGTTCCGTTTGTACTTTCCATTACATTTGCGGCATAAAATTGTATTCAGTAATAACTCGGTGCGAATAATCAAATTTTGCGATATTTAAGTAACTCCATATTGATGCGTTTTAATTGTAAATAATACATCTACGGATTATCGAAGTGCAAATCGGCTCTAAATTTAATCTTTCAGTTAAATTATCGGGTGGGACGCTACAGTGAAAATATATTTTTGGACAGTACGGTTATAAAGAATAATTGCATAACGATTGTAATATAATAGGTTCATATTCAAATGCATACAATTTTTTAAATTAGCATTCGTGTAGCATTTATATATTTTTCTATATTATATCCTCGAATTTTTCAAAATTGATTATGTTTCAAGATTGAGAAAGATTTCGGCGCGCAGTTTGCATCAGAATTGAGATATGTGCATAAATTTACACTGAAATATTTAAGCATTAAGATCCGTTTTAATCGAAAATAGGATTATTTCCCTTAATTGATTGATTCAGAAATCTCTAATTTACGTTTCGACTTAACTTTTAATTTAACACCTACGCGTCCGAGATCGTCTCAAAGCGAACACTAATATTTTATCAAGTTTGGAGCTGGCTTCCAAGGGCAGTATCTACGCAATATCGGTGCCTCGAGGTACGGGGTTCTGCCACGCTAGAATGGCCGTATAATCCCCGATGCAGTATACGGTGGCTGCGTTTACAGTCAAGTGCGTCCGCTTACTCACGATCGTATCTATGCTCTAACTTTAGGCGTTACGTTCGCGCAAACCCCTATCACGTCTGTGCTACCTCGGACATCCAATAGCCGGGAGTTCCTAATATGGACCGACCTAACATAGCGACACTTCCGTGAGATTCTCATGGCGATAAGAATTCGGTCAATTCCGTGCATTTTTGAGAACGATATTATCATCTCCCATGATTTTTCAGCCAAATTCGTATTACCCAAAAGAGATTTACTTAAATCGCACGAGTTAAAACGCTATTTTTTTTAAACAAACAAAACAGTCAATATCACGTGAATTATTAAATATTGCAACTCATTTATTGCTACAGAAATCGATAGCGTGACGATCAATAAAACGTCAGAAACGTGGCAATGCTTTACATCAAATAATAATCTGTGAAGAAATAAGAGAAATGGTGCATCTCTTTTGCTGTCTTGTTCGTTACGATATCAAACGAGACATAAATGTGGAGATCCGGTAGACCCGAGGCAATTATTTTTAATATACTTTAAATTTATAGCGAAGAAGGGTTACAGTAAAGCGAGAATCTCGTTTCGCATCCCTTTCTGTTTCTCGCGTTCTGACTTTTATCGGTTTTTTTGTTCCCAAAGTATACAAGCGCAACTAGTTATCTCCATCCTTTCCACCGTTTCCTGCAGGCATGCGAATGGAAAAACTGCTTCGTGACAGCGCGGGCAGGCAGTGATTCGTCACTCACCGAGTAGCCTGACACTCGTCCGGTGATTTCAGTTTGGAAATTATTTCGACATTTTACAGTTTGCCGATAGCAGTTCTTTTGTACTTAGTTATTGACCCTTTGTCAAGGAATTTAGGTTTTTTATTAAATGTCCGGAAAAATAACATTTTTAATTACAATCGAAATAATGCTGGAATAAATTGTTAATATATTCACTTCTCGCGTTATATTATTTTAAATGCGGAAATGAAGAATAAAACTACGTTTAATGGCAGTAATTTTTCCAATCTACGAAGCAGTTACGTGAACCATTTTTATATCATTATTGAGCTGGTTTAACGAACACGTTTTATACGTGATGATATTAAAATGTGAATGTGTTCTTTAATTTGGTAACGAATAAGTAATAAACAATATGATGGTGGACCGGATGAATGAATTTTAAATAATGGCACTTCTCATGGCATTCAATTATAAGATTGAAATTTATTGAAACAAAATATCTTTCAAAATTCATTTATAATGTGAAAATTCATTTCATAAAAATGCAAAAAAACGATATATTCTATATACATTTATTCTTTACTTTAAATTCCAATTATTTCAACACTAAAATAAAAGTTTTTACTTGTAACGTGTTTAAATATACCATATGTTAAATAGATTCATATAAACTTCGTTGACAATATGGTTTGTGGAAATCTAATGCGATCTATTATTATGTGATTATTTTCTGAAACTTATATACATCGGGAATATTAATTAAATCATAATATTAAATAAATCGTAATTTGTTGAAAAGCTTTCTTCTTATGTAAAAAACGTCATAAGTTGCGCGCATCGTGAAAATCTATAATCTATTTAGTAAACTGATTCGAATAAAATAATTTAATTTCCTTCCGTAGATATTTATGCGCGATAATAAGACCTTTTATTTCCAAATGTCATCTTGTTTACTGCGCAATGTCATCCGGCGATGCATAATGAAATTCTTTAAGTGTAAACGTCAATCGAGTAGGAATATTAACTCGACGAAATCTCATTTGTTTACAAACGAAATATAAATCGAATTTTACATGAGAAATAATGAGATAGATATATACCTTTGATTGTATTGAACGCATTGAACCGTTAATAAAATGCAAACTCTCAGACTTTTCGATATTCCCGAGTCGAAATTTTGATACTACTTTGACATTCTTAAGGATAGTTTGCACCTATTTAAATGTTCTATAAACTAGATAAAACCTACTTTGATGATATGGTTGTAATCAAACCTATTTTACTATCCTAACTCCTATTGCAAATCAACCTATTTTAACACTAAAAGCAGTGAAAAAGGAAATTTGCGACATCATTACAGTCAAAGTAGGAGTAAATTGTGTCATAATTGAACCTATCTTGATATTTTAGCTTCTACTATATCATAGAATTAAAGGTTTAATCAAGGGTCAAAATTTTGACTCGGGTTAATTCATTGCCTTTAGCTTTTGTCTGGCATATTCAATATTTGATATGTGTGAACAAACATGAATATTAAGAGGAAAATTAAATTTATATTAAAATCAATAAAAGAATCATCTTTTTAAATTATGATCATAGCAAATATGACATTTTTTTAAATAGTATTTATAAATATCCAAATAGGAATTTTGTTCGATTATATATTTTTAAAAAAGGATATTACATACACAACACATACACAAACATGGTACAATATTTTAATAACGTATTCCAAAATTAATTAAAGCCAGATTTATTGCAATAATTATTTTAAACTGTGGCGAATTTGAATAGTTTAATAATGTCGTAGAATTTCTATCTGTTCAAAAATATATACATATAAATCAAAGTAAGATTCCTTGTATCAAAATTAATTAAAAAGACGTGTAAATTAGGGCAATTAGAAATCGGTGCTGTAATTGGTGCGCAAGAACTAATATAGACTTTAATGTCTAAAAATATATATTTCAGATATATTAGTGAATATATATTCATATATAATACTTATTTGTTAGAATATATATTCATCAAACGTTTGGGGTGAATGTATAATAAATATATTCATTAATGTGAAATATACATTTTTAGATACCAAGGTCTGTTAGTTATTTAAAAAATGCACCAATTACAGCACCGATTCCTAATTGCCCTAATTTACCTATTTTTTAAATTAATTTATATGTTTAAATTTGTAACCGCTTATTCACGCATACCAAGCTCATTATACTATTAATGATAATTATAAAATTATTATAAAATATTTTAACTATAAAAATTATTATAAAAGTATTAAAAGGAAAGAAATATTGAATTAATTGATTAAAATATTGATTATAAAGAGTTATTAAATTTATTGTTAAATTTGGAAGAAATCTATCTTTTTATTTTGTGATTGAAAAATGAAAATTAATTTATATCTAATGAAAATAACGGCATAATACAACTGGGCGTTAGGAGTCAGCGCTGGATATTATATTACGCAAAGCTAACTAATATCTATTAATATGTCACAAATTTAATTTTGTACGTTTCGGCTCACTATTTGAGCCATCCTCAGCAACAAAAAATTTACCGCTTATCGCACTATAAAATCTGTCGAACTGCGTCTCGCACAATCGTACTTCCGACCTCCAATAATACAGTCACGGTGAAAATGTGGTGAGAGACAACCATCTTCAACATAGTTGAATGTTGTGTCAACCAGTTGCTTAGCTGAGTAGAGCAGATAGTGCACCTCGAGCTAATAATTGCAACGAGATATTTTTAAATAGATGGATATTAATTTGCGTAATTAATGCATGATAGCCAGAAACTCACCCCATCTCCAACATCGCAAGCAGATCCAAGCATCGTCAATTCATTATAAAAAAATTTTTTTTTATTTTTTATTTTAAAACACGATGTCAAAGTTAGATATAAAAAATAATTTAAGCAACATAGAAGAGAGTCATGTTCGTTCTGATGTTAATCACATAATAATCGTTGAATATGAAAATAGACGTGTCGTACGAACAAAGCATATCGGTCAATGATAAAAATAAAAAAATTTTAATTATAACTTATTGAGGATTTCTATGTATCCATGATTTAATGCCTCAGTGTCAGTTTGCATGTTAAGACCATTGGATTGACGATTTATATAGAGCATCTCCGACATAATTCGCTTATTATAATTTCTCTCAGAGTTCAGAATTCTCACATCATCCCAATCAAAGTCATGATTGCAACTCACCCTACACGGAGTAAATTTTATATTTAAAATTACTATATAATGTGATAGTAGTTGCGGTCTTCATGTAAATTATAAGTTTAAATGCTATAGTTATTTTTTTTTAAATGGTAATATAACGTAATTTTTACACTTTTTCATAGTAAAAATTTTTTATTAAAATCAAATATACCTAGCAAATTCTGTTTGCGTACCATAGTAAAAATTAACTGTTCTCATGTTAGAATATGGCTTAACAAAATAATTATTTTATTTATGTGATAAAAATTAGTATTACCATAGTAAAAGTTAAGTCGGAATCATGTTGTGAGAGTCCATCGAAAATACAAGACATAGTAAAGTGTAATTTAAAATTGTATTAAAACTTAATATAAAATTTTCTCCGTGTATGATCTGTGATAACCGAACGAGTGGATGTAACTCTATGTATATGATTGCGATGTTCTGCTAATCTCGTTTTTAATTTTCGTCCCGGTTGTCCTACGTAGGTAGCATCGCAATCACGACATTCGATCTGGTAAATCACATTCTTTTTGGCAAATTTTGGCAAAGGATCCTTGTGAATATTACACATACCATTGATAAATTTACAAAACTTGTTGGAAATTCCATCAATAAAAGAAATTGTGAACTATCTAATATGTTCTTTTTTATCTATATTGGTAGAAGTCTTATACATACAGTTGGATTTTTTAATTAATTTTTTCATCCTGTCATTCACACACACACACATACAACACACACACACACAAAGTTTCAAAAATAAATTTCAACGGATAGTCATTTTCTAATAAAATACTAATAATAAAATTTAAATTTCTTTCGTGGAATTCCGGATGTGAGAGATAAAACACTCTATCAATCAAATTCAAAATTATGCTCTTCTTTTGTTAAATCGGATGCTGAGACCAATAATTCAAAAATCTTCCCGAGAAGGTAGGTTTTTTGTGCCAATCAAAAATTAGTCCGTCATTCTTTAAAATAATAATAGTATCCAAAAAATTAGTGGCATCACCCCCCACCTCCATCGTAAACTGAAGTCTCGGGTGAAACGAGTTAAATTTATCCAAAATGCCATCCACCTCGGCCGTAGGTAAACAAAGTACATCATCATCTACGTACCTGTAGTAGAAAAGCAATGGGAATTCAATGGTACTCAACACTCGATTTTCCAAATCTTGCATAACTAAGTCGGCAATAATAGGTGATAATGGCGAATTATCATTTGCGTAATATAATATCTAGCGCAATATAAACTCCTAACGCCCAGTTGTATTTTGCCGTTATTTTCATTGTATTAATTTAAGGAGTCTATAAATTTTGTATTTCTACTTGAATTTGTTTAATTTATATCCATTTCTGGATGAAAAGAAAGAAAGAAAGATTTTAATAAATCAAGAAATTGTCTTTCTGAACATTTTTGTAGTAAATTAATTTCATGTTTTTGATTTATAAAAATTATAATTCTTGATTTATTCAGATCACACAATTTCACTCATTCTGCGAAAATTTGGAAAAAATAACAGCTAAATATTAATTTATATAAGGATTTTTTCAATAGAATCAAAAAGACGAGTCTTTTTTATCTGTTATTTGAATGCTAGGAAGGATAAAACTTGGCAAGAAAAATCTTTCGTACAGAAATACGTTATAAATCCGTAGAAATATATTTCTAAGTATTTTTTATAGAAATATTTTGTAACGGCAATGGACTCTCTTGTTGACGTTCGCTTGGGTCTTGTTTTTGTCGCGTATGACATGGCGCGCACAGACATCGTTATTATCATTCGCGTGCCAACGTTTGAACAAAACAATCAGACAATGGAACTGTTCAGTATAGGTATATTTCTCGCGATGTACATTTCATATATCGTTCTCTATTAACAAATAGCAATTACATCAGTAACTGATTTTCACGATTAAGTATATTGACAACGATTTAGTAAAATAGATATTTTACGCGGTACATATAAGTTGGAAGTAGCGAGTAGCAACCGTAACACTATGAAATGGAATTTATAAATTAGTGTTTCGTTGTGATAATAGGCGATAATTATTTCTCAATCAACTTTTAGGCCGACCACACACGTTCAAATAAACTATTTACTTGAACATGTGTTGGTCGGCCTTATGTACCTATATATCTAAGGCCTATAATATACAGTGAGTGCAAAAAGTATTTGTACAAAGAAGATATTTTTTTAAAAAACTTTATTTTTAAAAAGTAAACATTATTCAGCGAGGAATGAGTCATCGAATTGATGTCGAATCGATATAAATACGATGATTTCAACATTAATTTGACGTCGATTAGATGTTTAATTGACGATCATTTCTTGTTGGATAATTAACAATTTATTCATAAAGTATAAAATAGACTGTATGTTTCTTAAAATTATATATACCAAAAAGATGTGTATTAATTATACAAAATATATCATTTGAAAAATAAGCGAAAATTAAAAATTGTATTGTTTTAACGCTTAAAAAGTATTCGTATAGAATATTCGACGAGAAATTTAGCTTCTAAAATCAGGAATACATGCAAAGCGTTTGTTTATGTTAGAACGGGATACATTCATTGTATAAAATGGCTAATTAATGTATATTTTTTACAAATAAGATTTTTTGCAAAGAATTTCCTTGTACGAACTTCTTGCTGTCACTGTATAACTCACAATGCATTTTGAATTTTATCGCTGAGTTAAATATAATTTGTCTATTGTTTTTAAATTGAGAATTCAAAGCAATATATTAGTTGTGTAACTTAAAATCGAGTTTAATAATGCAACGCATTAAATGAATAAATTTTTATTTTAACATTAGTTAAGCATGTAATATAAATTCGGCGTACGTCGTTGATTTATGATTTAAAATTTGTCCTTTGAAATTTCTGTTACTAATTTATAAAATATTGCTGATCTCAAGCGTAGCTTATACGATCTTACTTTTCTCGCATCGTGTGTGTTAGCAGTGCTATTCAAAGAATACGATTGTCACATTCTGATTATTATTAGTATCTGATCGTGATTAATTTTTTCTTCACCAGTGATTATGGCGTGAGTGCTACAAAGGAACAACAATGATAGCACAAGAGAGGAGGAGGAGGCCTAGGAGGTATCGGGCAACGGCTGAGCAACCATGGGTACGTAATTTATTTGTTATTTTGTTTGTTACTTATGGTTATAGAATTAATTATGGTTGATAATTTTTACATGTGCGCAATTATTTCTGAAATAATTTATTGTTGTGGAAATTACTACAATTTGAATACATTTGTATTTTACAGATTTTTTCAAGACAACTTCAAAGACAGTTCAACTTTGCTACTACGCATCGTGTATCCATGTGAGTAATAAATTATATTTTATTATATATACATAAATATAAAGTAATAGATCTGTAAAAACAAATTGTGTTGAATACACATAATATGTATACATAGAAATGTATATTAAATTAAGTTAATATTAAAGAGTATAAGAATATTATGAATAGTATGAATAAATACAATATCATACAGATCTGTTAATTAAAAATAGATTATCTGTAATACACGTTAGCAATAATATGCAATTTTGGAAAGTAAAATTTATATCCATGAAACATTCATTGATGTATTTCGTTATTTTATACGGCAACAGATTATGATACAGTTGTTTGAAATTTATAGGATAAACTTATAAATCATAAGTAAAAAAATAAAATAACAATAAAAAGATATTTGTAAAAAAATTGTTTCCGAACACAATGAAGATATTATTCCTTACATTTTTGTCAAGTATTCTGTGCGTAAGGTGTTGTATATATATACGTACAAGTTATATTAAAGTGTTAATCAATTACATATTATATTAATATATTTGAAAATGGAACAATTTTTCTGAGTTGTAAAAATCAGTAATAGGAAGTAAATCAGATATGTGCAAATGCAATTAGACAGTGAACACGAATTCTAATATCGATACTGTTAACTAACAAGGAAACAGGAAGTTTCTCCTCTGATTTTCATGAGCTTTTGACATGTTGCAATTTAAACCGAAATAAATGACTTTTTATATAGAATTCATATGGACTTTTAGGAGATGAAACACCCAATGAATTTCTTTCGAAGCGAATATTGCCAAAACTGTAATATAATAGATAAAATAAATTTTTTAATAAAAATTGAATGGTTTCAAAGGTGTTTTATAATAATAGTGTAACAAAAATTTTTTAATAAAAAATTAAATTAAGTTTTAATAAAAAATTAAAATAAGAGCTACGAGCCAACAACAAATAAATTTTAATGTACGTATATACAGTTGACATTAAATATAAAAGTAAAAACAAGATAAAAATATGTCCACGCGTATAACTAACGTTTCGACATCCTTCGTGTCATTATCAAAGTTAAAAACTAATATGTATATAAAAGCGGTTGACTAAAATAAGCTAATAAAAATAACAGATTATAGACGTACAATGACAAAAAAGACCGTTGTTTAGGCTCTGATTTTAATTATATCCAGTAGACAGAAGGTAGATGCTGGATTTGCGCCAAAAAATATATCGCTGAGTATCAAATGATGAAAATATGTAGTTAACAGAACAAAAATCCTGGATATACGCCATGATTCAATTACAAAGGTTAATGCCAAATATAAAATTATCGCTGATACCGCCATTGAGTAAGCCAAATTAATTAATCCTTCATACGAAAAGTTAATCCGGATTCTAAAGTATAAAATTGAATTGTATAAGAATAATATAAAACTTGTTAACAACAAAGTATGTAATATATGTAATATGTGTATAGTATAAAAATTGGTAATATAAATAATACAAAGTTCAAAGAATTATAAAAAAAGCAAGAAAAGAAATGAAACAAATAAAGCAGAATAATAAGTTAAAACTATCTAAATATTCAGAACATAAATTAATTAGTAAAGAAAAAATGTATACCTTAAAGATGCAATGCGCAGTTACATTTAATAAAATTGTAGTGTCAGAAAAAATAGTTGAGTCAACGATTAAAACTGTAATAAATTAAATTTGAAACAAACTTGCGATGAGGACCACTCTTACAGTTATCAGCCAGTAAGTAATGAAATGTGACACAGTAGGAAGCTAACTGAGAAAACTGTGTAGAAAGGGTAAAATAGGAAGAGGAAAAGGCTAAGAGGGGGGAAAGAGATGTATGATTGGAAGAGAAAAAATTTTTTATAAAAAATAAAAAATACAAATATTTTTTATTTTTTAATTTTTATTATAAAATACCTTTACAATCATTCAACTTTTATTCAAACAATTTTTTTGTATCTTTTATAGTTTCAATAATATTCGCTTCGAAAGAAAACCGATTTCCTTCCCAGGGATGTTTCACCTCCTAAAAGTGCTATTTCTTATTTTGGTTTAGACTACAACATATTAAAAGTTTATCAAAAGGAAAGGAAAATTTTCCTGTGTTTCCTTGTGAGTTTAATAATTAATGATTTGAAAATATTGGTATTTTTACATTTCGACTCTAATCTCCTTTTAGAATATCAAAATATCATTGAGATCTTGCATAGTAATTATGTCAGTGGTTATATGCCGGCAAATTACGATTACGGGTACGCGATTTTTTTATATGATTCGCGCTCCGTTATTGGTCACGTCGATTTTCCCAACCTGTCGCGGAGCTGACGCACCACGAAGTCGTCGTGAATAGGAGCCGTCGCACTTAGCCCGACGATCGTAATCTCTCACCTTGCTTTTACTGCCGCAATGAAAAGAATAGCGATCGTTTCTTCGCGCTTCGTCGTCGCTGTCGTTGGTTGGCTGGCTTCGTTACGAAGGGAATTCGCGGAGAGAACGATAGGGCGCGCAAAGCAGGAAGGCCCAGAAGCCCTTCGTGATTTCCTATTAGCACAGATATTGCTTCACGAAGGACGAAAGTAATAATTTATCCGGGCGTGGGCTCGTAGGGTCGCGCTTCCTTTCTCGCCCCTTTCTTGCTCGCTTTCTCTTTCTTCCTTACTCTATTCATCCCTCATACTTGGCCTCTCTCATTCTCTCTTTCTCTTCGCGGTGCTGCTAACCGCCTCTGAGCTTAACCCACCACCACCACCACCACGTCCGCCTGGTTCATTGTAGCGCAAAAATAAGTGAGTGTATGATGCACGAGCGCAAGGGGAATTATATGCCCTGTAAGTGGAAAAGGAAAAAGGGGGGTTGCCACGGGACTGCTCTCCAGGGGAAGTGGGCAGGAGGTTAGCTGAATACTTTACCACGGCGACGCACATACGACGGAGAACGTGAATTTGCTCGTTTTCCTGATAGTGCTTCTCCTTTCAACGTCTCTCATTCAGGTGTCCCTTCCACGTATTTCTTCATTTTTATTTTCTTGGTTCTCCCTCTAATCCATTCTTTCTTTGCCCATATCTTTCTTTTTTTCCCTTCTCCGGTCATGCACCCCTTCGGCCGCGTGCGGACGAAAAAGCTCATGCGGAACGGACGGACGGAGTTAATCCTTCGCGCGCGAAAAGCAAAAGGCGGACCGCCGTCTCTTGAGCTTCACTGGAGCTTTGGCGATTATGCTAGCAAAAAGAGGACTGCTTAGGCAGAGCTCCTGCAAGCGATTGTTAAATATCTGAACATGAGAATAGTAGGAACAGCAAAATATTTCTGTGTGATAACATGGAAATGTCGGCGCTTTGACGACGAAAGTTGATATTATTCAACTGAATTTCTCGCAATTAGTGCATATTATACACTTTATTTGAATTATCATTCTAAAGGATGCAAAATACCGACAGAAAAATGATTGTACATAGTTCATGTTTTCTTGATTTTTAAGTTGCAAAATAATTAAATTTCCTTACACTGGCAAAAATTTTTGGTTGAAAATAGACGGATCAGAAAAAAAAATTTTCTGATTTATTAGAATTCTAGTTGAGATAATCGAAATTTTGGTTGATACAATATTTCTAGTAAAATCTACTAACATTCTTATTTTTACCAGAATAATGATATCAATCAGAATTCTAGTTATCTCAATTAGAATTCTAGTAGACTTAACCAGAAAATTCTGATTCGTCCATTTTCCACCAGAATTACTATTTAATTCAATCATTTTTTTCAGTGTAAAATTGTTTTTACGAATATGTGCCCTTACTTATTGATTAATTTCGGCTCATGAAATTTAGTTGACATTCATAATTAAAATAGACACTAAAATATTAAGAAAGTATTATGAAATTATGATAGAATAAAGTGATTTTTTCTCTATTAGAATTAACAGAAAGTAACTACTATCACAGCTAGATTTATCAGAATAGTGGCTACAATTAATTAAGTTGTGTTTGAATTGCCCATATAAACTTTTCCTTGTAATTAATGACATATATTAAGAGAATGCTTTTAAAAGCATTTTTAAGAAAATTAAAACACATTTAATAAAGCAACTTTTATTACATACAGAAATATAATTATAATAATAAATTATATTTCTGTATGTAATAAAAATTGCATTATTAAACGTGTTTTAATTTTAAATGATCGTCTTTTTCCTTCGCCTCTAAAAACTAGGCGTTTGTTTGACAACGTTGCATATATCAAAGGAAACTAGGAAACAATTTCTCTTTGACGAGTGCGCGTTATCTGGAGCGTATTTTCATTATGAAACAACGTGAATTAATTAACATCTTCCTTGGCGATCGATCGATTTGTGCAACGCACACCTTGAAGAACTGCCTCGAATTCATAAGAAAGTTCGACTTGCTAGTTTCGCACGGTTGACAAACTGTGATTTGCGCATATTTTGAAATAATAGGTTGGAAAGGGTCGCGATAATTATTATTATCTAGTTTGTCAAACGGTTGGGGCAGATGTCGTCGCTTCGTGTCTCGAAGATGCGTCATGGATCTCGCCGGGTGCCTGAAGTGAGCCAAGATGTAAATCCCATTAGCGAACTTGACGCGACTTCCTGGCCCGAATGCCTTGACGCGACGCAAAGTATAGATGCGACACGGATGCGACTACGATGACGACGACGAGACGACGACGACGACGACGACGACGACGATGAAGAGAACGACTGCGGTAGCAACGGCGAAAGCGACGGCGATGATGACAGCGCGACAGCGCTGACAGAATATACAAGGTAACGATATGCTATGCGAAGTCGTTCGCTTCGACGTATGTAGATATGTGAAACAATATTTATGTTATAGTCGGCAATACAGTTTCTGCACGGACTTCTTGTATGAACAATACGCAACGCCAAGATACACCGTAGCTGCGATAGAACGTGCCGAGTTTCGAAATGTTGGTAGGACAACTGGATATAACTGGTAATATAACTGGATATTTCGGAAATTGAGAGAAATGGAACTGTCTGCGTGCGTGCGTTCATGTAACTTCATTTCTGAATTCTCGTATTTTCGGAATGTATATAGACGGATTAATGAGAGCGATATTTTCGCGGATAAATAGCGTGTTATATTTTCAATGAGATACGAATGATAATCAAAGCAAAGCCATTACTTTCGCTACAAAGTTAAACGCGGTTCGCAAATTAAAGGAGCACTTCGCGGACGCGACGTGAACATCACGGGATTTATTATATCGTTAGAGCGTGAAAGCAGGGAATATTTCTCTCCCGGTACTGCCTAGGGGATGCGTCACCCCTCTGGCCGACACTTCCCGGCCTTTCCCCTTTCATTTTATTACAAACGGACGAACGTGTCGTCGAACCTCCGTATATAGTTCTAAAATCTGCAAATATATTACAGATAAAAGAAAGGAAAATATAAGGAAGAAATCATTATGCTTTTATCTTATTCACTTTAAAATTACAATTTGCAGTACATTTTTACTAGAAATTTTGCAGACGTTAAAAATGCCCTTTGCTTGAATGAATAAAAATTTATTTATGTTTATTTATGCTAACAAGATAAAAAATTATAATATAATTTTTATTTTTTATCTTTATAAAAATAGCAATGTGCTTCTAATTATAATTAAAAACGAGACAAACATATATATATATAACAGAATGCGACTGAAAAGTAGTGCAATATACAATATTTGTAATCGATTCTACATTTCCGAAGCGAGCTAAACACGATGTCGGGCGACGAGGGGATGTAATCTTACAACGCCGTAACTCGCTGTGCACATTACGTCGTCGTATTTCCGTGGCACCGCGACGGATACGCGTACGCACGCACATGTAACACACGTGTATCCGGTATGAGCGCGAGAGGCAAATTTGCATGTCAATATCTTCCGAGAGAATAAATCCATACGTATGAGGGAAGAAGAGCTCCTTAAATTGGTAATCGCGGTCTACGAAGCAGCCTCCGCGCATTTATCCGCGACCGCGTAGCGGAGTTACGCAACAGTACGACGTCTTTCGGTGACAACGCGGCGCGCAAACATCCGGTAACTCGATACCGGATGTCTCGCGTATGCAGAGATATCCGTCCCGCCGTGTTCTCAATTAATTTGCAAATTTAAATTCACCCGCACGCACCAGCGATTGCGAATTGCAAGCGACTGTCTTGAGGAAATTTTGCAGAGGCGCGGAGACAAATTCCTGGCATTATCCCTTGCGTGTCTTTCTAACGCTTTGTGTTTCCACATACATTTAATGGATAAAAAGGTATAGTTACGTAAGATTTTCGACACAGTAGTATAAAATAACTCTGTTCTAGGAAAATTCACTTTTGTGTATGCGTGTATGTATATATACGCACATTTAATTAAAATACGCGCGTTTGATGTTATTAATATCCTGCATATATACGTTATTATAACATGGAGTTATAATTATGAAGTAGATTAATATATTAATTTCAATGTGAGATTAATAATGTATGTTAATATATGAAATTAAGTTAGGATTTAGTGGTCCAATATTCATATATTTTATTTTTTTTTCAGGCACACGTAAAACGTGTGTGTTTTGCTTAATTGTCTTATAAATGGAAACTATAATGTAATTTTGATTATATATTATAAATTATATAATTGATATTATACATGAAAATACAAATATCTATATAGCTATGTGATACAGTTTCGATATATAAATGTGAAATTCAAGCTAATTCGCTATTCTCTCAGAATGAGTAGGGTCATCACGTGATCGTTAATGTTAACGTAACTCTCTACGATATGCAAAGTTTCTAGCAACTAGATCTGCTACGAGATCAGCTGCGAAAGAAGGGGGATTGAATGTAGCTCGTAAGCTGAGCCAGCGATGCTAACACGTATCTACGTGGAAATTAGGGCACATGGCTAAAGCTTGTAAAGCGCGCATCTCCCGTCATTTATACATGAAAATTTACGTCTGCATTTTACTCGCAAAGCCATTTGAAATAACGGCTTAAACTAATCAGTTTATTTTTTCAAAAGACCGTCGTTTTTATTAAACTTTTTATTAACATGAAAATGTGCGCGATGCTAGCATAGAATACATTTAAATATTAAAACATCATTTAGACTCGGTTTACGCGTTCGCGTTCATACACTCGGTTTATAATCAATTCTTAATATTTTTGTATATTTTGGATAAAATATTTTTCTATATTTTGCATAAAAAAATATTGCAGAAACATAATTGGTAAATTAATATACATGCACGGAAGAGATTGACGTGTTAATCTTTTGCTTACAAAAGCATGCCATTCTACAGTGTCAGTGCACTAAGGTCTATTTGCATGGAGACGTCTAACGTGTCGAGCGTAGCAAGTCGCGAAATTCCTCCAATGCGTCCTCCGTAAATATTCATTAAAAGAGGGAGGCAGTCTACTCCCAAGTCGTTGACGGTAACGTTAAAGAGGATCTCCTGGGAGAAGCTTGCCGTTCTCGTTCCAATTGCCGGTGTTGCAGAAAAGTGCCGATACCTTATTTCGTCGAGACGGCGAAATAATCTGCTATGCATAGCTCTGCCCTCGCCGCGTGCTGCGGTGGGCCACCCCGTGCCGCACACATCGCCATTATATTTTAACTTCTACACGCCATTTACCAGCGGCCGCACCACCGACGGTGTTAAATTCTGTGGCAGCCGGCTTTGGCAACGGTCGTAGCCGGGCAGACAGGCAGTTTCAGGGGTCTCCACAAATCCCCGGCGAGCCTTAGTCGGGAATCGAACGTAGCACGCCGCGGCCTTTTTCACCCCGCACACTCAGCTTTTTGATTAACCTATGCATACTTGAAACCGCCTCGGCGCGATTTCCCGTGCATGAAACTTTAAACGGGCTACAGTCTGAAAAGAAACCGTGCGGCTTTCTTTCGGATGTAACTTCGCCGTCGCGTCGCTGGCGATTGCTGGCGGAATGGGCACGATTGCGAATATCAAATAATTATTTCGCCCCAGGTTCTCTCGAAACAGTAAATTAATTATGAATACGATCTTGAGGTGCATCATGATTTTTTAAATTAAGCGCGATTGATTTAAATTAAATATTAAATCACATATAATAATACTGGAAATTGATTATCGTGTTTTCTAATTTTTGCTTCCACACTTCCACGCGTAATCCATCAAATGATAAATTTTAAGAAATGTACAGAAAGTTCATTTATCTACGATTTGTTTGAGACGATCAGATCGTTAGTTCGCCTAATGAGCATCTCAGAGACGAATTGCGGAGACCGGCTGAGATATTGATGGAGAGCGTTCTTATTCTAAGCGATCGTGAAGCGGACGAGGAACATCAGTGAGGGTAGTAATCGATAAAAGGGCGTCTCCTCGTTAATACTGTTCGAAGCTTAGCTCATTATAAGCTTGCACGTGTTACATGCATAATGGCTACGGAAATTAGCGAAATTAATGGTGCGCCGAGTCCACGAAGTATTAAATAAGTAGATTACTTTAATGGCCGCTATACGGCGGTCGCTTTAAGCTAGGAACAACCTCTTCATACTCTTCTCGAGCGAATTTCCATCGTTGTAAAGAAAGTGGCAGGAGCAGAAATTTTTCGAATATTTAAGTATATCACTACCCGAAGAGAAGAAAATTTTCTGAATTCACACAAAGAAGAGACACTAGGAGTGTTTTATTTTATTTTATATATTAAACTGTTTCAAATTAGATATATTATTAAACAAAGTTTACGTAATCTTTTCTCGAGTATTTGCTCAAAATAGTCAAAACTACATAACGATTGTATGCCGTGTCTGTATAGAAGGAGATTACGCGTATATATATATATATATATATATATATACACACACATACATACATGGAAAATTGCGGAGACGTGATTGCAAGGAAACCCTTTTATCGACGAGCGACGAGAGTTTGCCTATACCTATATAACGGAGGAGATATCTAATAATGCATTAATGAAAGGTCAACCGCCGGCATAGCTAGACTTGCGGAAGGACGAAAAGAAATAACGAGCAATAACGGTAGTTCGCGTTCTTCGAATATCCCCAGCGGCTCAGATTCTCCGTGTACCCACCGTCTCCGTGTGACTATATAAACGTAATGTACTATATAAATACTTTCGCCATAAAAGACGTGAAAGCAGCTCCGCTTTCCGTAGTTTAATGCCATACGTTTCGCAATTATCGCGACGTCGATGCCGCAAATATTTTTGCTAATTATCCTATGTGGCGTGGCCAATAGCGTGGGGCGGGCTGTATACAGGGTGGCTTTCAGAATGTGAATAATGGCTAGAGTTCCCCCCCGACTGTCACCGGAAATAATATGAGAAGACCAGCGGGCGTGCGGCAGCAAGATTGTGTGAAGACAAAAAAGAAGAAGGGAAGAAAGAGAAAAAGGATCGTGGGCGGGATGCTGTACGGGGACAATTTGCCGAGAATTTCAAGAACGCGACACCTCGATCGGCGCGCGAAATGAAATAAGCCAACGAATATTAATTCAAGAACGCCCGAGAGCAATCGCAGACGTGAACGCTCGATACAGATTATCGGACCTATCTTCTGAATTCGCGTAAGAGATTTTTCGCCACGAAATCGCGTTCCCGAGACACCGTTGCACCGTATTCTTCGATATGCAGTCACAGTCGTCAAAATATTGTTTAATAGTTAATAACAAAATATTTAATAATAAAACATTTATTTTTTATCATACGTCTATATTGATAGCAAAGTACGTTTTTGGTATTTGTGAATATAATTATGTGTTATCATAATTATGATTATTATTGTTAGTAATAATATTGTTAATAATAATAACTATACGTATAATTATATCGGTAATATAAGTATAGTTGGTACTGTAAGTGACTATATAAATTATAATTTTATTGCTATAAAAATAGTTGCAATTATTATATTTAATTATGATTTATAATAGTCATTCGCACAGTGCCAACTAAGTACATGTACTTATTATTAATATTATTACTAACATTATAGCGGTAAGAGCTATAATCATGGCATGTTATTACAGTCATAAACACTTTTCTCCTAGTATAATCTTCGAAGCAAACTGTGTCGTCTAATACAGTATATAGTACGCTACCAAGTTACACATATTCTAATAACATAAATTTATTTTCCAAGTATTCACTTACTAAGTTATAATTTTCATTGGCTTAGTATCTTAAAATTATGAAGCAAAAGCAATAACGTAATATCGTGTAACACGTAACGTAATATCACTATTCAGTACCGGAAGACCTTTGTTTCATGCAGCCACGGGGAACTTTATATCCCATTTCGCTAAATCGTAATGCGCATTCGCTCTCTTCATAGTGCTTTCAGGCAGCGCGAAGATTATTCGTGAGTAGGCAAAATCTTTCACC
>NW_017296923.1:350375-449920 GCF_001594075.2 Trachymyrmex cornetzi
CCTGCGAGCGCGTTTTCGCGCAAACGAAATTCGCATATAAAGCCGATCCGTAGAAAGCGGCACGAAGCTCACTGAACACCCATGGAACTTAATGTACCATATGAGCGCGCGCGCGCGCGCGCGCATGACAGGCACACCCGTCCGTGTATACCTACGGTCGCACGTGTGGCACCTAGTAGTATAACGCGATATGGTCACGCCATCGCCTCTGGGATTCTGCCGGTTTCCCGCATGCAACTTATGATCGTTACTAACGGAACATTATGTAACCCGCGATAAGCGCATAATAGTTCATTCTAATCGTTATTTAAAACGCGCCCCATATCGTGCTGGACCTGTTAACTCCTCTGTAATCTTCCTGAAACGTTACTAATTGTATTAAGTCGCCCCCGAGGCGGCTGCAAATAAATTTACGCCTCACTATAAAAAAAAGGCAGATCCTTTTACGAGCCTAGTACGTTCGTATACGAATATATTTGGAATTACTACGTTCTAATTAATATTAAATACTGTTCCGTATTACGTTAACGAAGGAAGAACGAAAATGAGGTGTCGCGTTAGCAGTTAGACGATCGGATCGTTCCCCGAAAGTAGACTTTACATGTTTAAGGCGCATACACGTGGTTCGTTCAAATTGTATGTTTTCCATTCAATTAGCACATTATCGAAAATGTATTAACTTCCGTAGAAGTTTTTAAGATGACGAGAACGGTGAAGTCGGTCGTTTAACGCTTTGTTCTGCAAGTTTAAACGTTGCGAACTTTATTCATTGGCGTAAATGATTCCCTTAAATTGCGTTCGCGAGATTTGCAAACAAAAGTGAATCAAGAGGCGAGAAGCTCGTTGAGGTTTATAAACGTCCAGGTAGCGAGAAATAGAGAGAGAAGGAGAGAAGAAATGGAGGGAGAGAGAGATCGAGTTATCAGTAATTTGAATATTTATGGAGCGGCGTGAGTTAAGCGTAATTTTTTTCTTTTTTTTTTTACTTTAATAACCAACTCGCAACTCACAAATTTAGTTCGTGTCATTTAAACGTTCTTCAGTAGCTTGAAATTGCAGGCGGCACTGTACTGAAATATTATTTTGAAGTTATCGTTCTGAGTAATGAATGGTAGGTAAATAATTTCAAACGCAAACACTTGCGCAGGATGATGACCATAAAAACAGCATCGGTTGCTATCATCGCTATTTGCAAATATTACTCACATGGGACGTTGCTAAAGCGCCGCGAATGGCTATGTGTACTGAAGATAACTTCGCGTTTTTATTCGAGTATTGCATAGGCGAAGAACCAATATAATATTGCAAACGGTTGGGAAAGTGCTATTACTTTCCCCGCTATTACATAAGGCGTCGGCGTATTCGTATTACGATTCGTTTTGCCGGCTCATGTGCATTCAGCTATATGCCAATATCATAAGCTTCGAATTTACTTTCTTCGTGAAATCGGTATGTGATCTCGATACAGAGAAAGAGAGGACAGAGAGTGAGGGAATAGATTTTATATCGGAGTTGGTTGGCTAGATATGATTTCTGCTTACAGCCGATAAACGTTATTTCTTTCGCATTTAGTGTAAATTATTAATTTATTTAATAATTTAAACTAACTTAATTTTCTAAAAATTACTCAAGTTTTTTAAAATTTCTCAAGCACCAAAATTTCTTATGAAATTTACATGAATTCAACAAGTGTCAAACTTTATTTTTAAATCATTCATATAGAGCATGTGTCTATTTTCAAATAACGATTGTATTCAAATGTGCAGTAATCTTGTAAAAATAACTTAAATCGTGTTTTCTTAATTTAAGCTTTTAAGATGCAAATTTAAATCTTTTGATTCTTTTATTACTATCGGAACATTCGTAATATAATTGTACGGCAAGAGGCAAATCCTTTACATATGCTTTGAAATAGAAATAGTGAATATGAAGATAATTACTTTTATTTAAATGGCAACATTAATGAAAATGAATGTTCTTTTTCAAGCTAAGTGTATTTTGTATATAGCCCTTAGCTTTTGTATAGTTTCTTTTTCTCATTTTAAGTACCATTCATGAAGGTATTTTAACGGGGTAACTTCCACAATTTCCGAAGTAAACCAATGAAAAACTGTTATCTTGTTCTTAATATTGTTGTGAGAGATCATTTGTAGTATTAGCAGTAGTAGCAAGGTGTTCTTCTTTTCCATTTACCACGGCTTGTTTTGCTGATACTCGTATTCGACGGGTACACAAAGCGGACTTAAATTACTGCCTCAGTTTCTGGAGCGTGCTAATCTTGAATTAATTACACAATTCCTTGTCTTTTTGGTGTTACAACGTCGCACTTTCTTATTACGGTTTTGTTAGTTTCGTTCCTTGAATTCCAGTCGTTAGGTACGCCGATATCACGAAGCATCGATTGCGCTCAAAAGATACCACAAAAGTACGATAAGATTTTCGGGAAAATTGAATATAACAGTTATTAATGGCTGGCGAACACGCCAGAAATGTTTTGGCAGCGATATAAATTGAATGTGCGACCACAGATATAATTTCGTTTCGTTCGAATGAAATATTTTACACTAAATTTGCAGTATGTTCATTTCTTCCGGTTTAAATCCGACCGCAATTTTCTCCCTTCGAGCAACAAATCGCGCTCTCGCGAACGGATGTCTTGCCCGTTAATTTATCCATCGAAATTCGATTATCGCGTATTTTGAATATTTGCGGTCTCCGTTCCGCGGAATATCGGAGTTTCCGCGCTCTCAGGGTGGTCGCGGAGCTCGGAAGTTGGTTATTATATTAAGAAAAAGTCTCCGTTAGCGGAAATTGGATTTCACTTTTAACCACGAGATGGAAGTTGCTTAAGAGTCTGCTTCGTTGGCTGGATTTTGATTGTAAACTATTCTATCTCGTTTCCACATTCCGCGAGCGAACCTCCTCGCGCTATCAGGCCACGCTCAAGCCATAGGCAGTCGTCCGCGTACAGAGATATTATTGGAAAAATATATCGACGCTATAAAAGCCGTGGAAGCCTTTAAGCTGAAAATTGCTTTCAGCCGAAAGTGGGTGTTCCGCCGCTGCAATATTTTTCCGGAAGCTAATATTCGATTCAAGGCGTAAATTCGATAATCGCGACGCATAAGCGCACCGCATTAAATGTGGCATTAATGCCACCCCTCCCACCCCTTTATTTCCATATCTTTCGTAAGAGCTTACGTTGTTGTGCTGCATTTATAGCGTAATTTTATTTTTTGACACTGTTTACTGATTGGAAACAAATGATTACAATTCGATGATTATGTATAAATGATTTCCATCGAATATTCCGCAAGCATTCTTAGCTAGACGGCTTTGTATTTATATTGATGTCTGTTGGAAAAAAAAAACAGCAAAATCTTCCAAAATCGGTTTTGCAATTGTAATCATTTCTTTTTTATATGAAAACATTAATCTTAATTCTGTTAAATCCTATGAAATTATTTTTTTTATTTTATGATCGATTAAGTAATTACATTAGTCGATAAAATTTTTCATGTTAAGTTTATCTGATAGGGTGTTTCTTATATTTTTTTAAATTTTAAATCTGTTAAATTGATGAGTAAGACAGTATTTTTAAATAATATACATTCAAAAATTCACTTATCTCTTCTTATTCTTAGATATAAATAAATAATTTATAGGGAATTAATAGCTAAATTTAATATAATTTTCTACTCATTATGAAATTTAAACAAAAATTATTTTAATAAAAAAAAAAGACTTTATAGCTGTTGTTAACAAAATGTATAAGTTTTTGAAAAGACATGTATTGGTTACAAGAAACGTTTTCAGAATCAAGAATCATAAAAAAATACAAGAATCAGCCAAAATTATCCATATAACAAAATTATTATCGATCAGTATTATTTGTCATTATCTTCCGAGTAATTTCATTACAGGCAGAACATTACTTTCTCACATATTTTCGTAGGTAAAAATAATCGTGACGCACAGCACCCATTACTGAACCCGAAAACAATCTCCTGCTTCAACTTGTGGACATCTTATAAATTTTCACGCGAGTCAAGCAAAGACGATAAGTATTTCAGTTCTCCCAGGCAACGGCGCTATTGTTGTCTGAACGATAAGATCTCGCGCTAAATTCAAGCCTCGCATCGGTACCACGAGGACAGTTTGAATTATGCCGCTTGGTACCACAATGAGGAAACTCTGTAGGGGCGGTTAGGTGGACGAAGGTTAGGGGAATGGTGCACGACAAAGAAAGAAAGTCGAAGCGGAAGTGAAAGAGGAAGAGAGAAGAGAATAGAAAGGGTAAGGGCGAGGATTTATAGGAAGGAACTCGTCTCACGCGAGTACGAAACACTGTTAGGCCTTGCATAGAATATGTCTACAATGCGACTCGTTTGCTTCGAATGGCTTGTGTCCTCGAAGCACGATTTCCGGTTTGTGTAAAATGAATGCATCAAAAGAATGCAATTGATTTAGAAAGATAAATTAAGAGGTAATTTCATCAATTGAGAGACGTACATAAAATAGGAAATTGTGATCGAATAAAATCAGGTTCGATTAGTTTGTTGCAAATTTTTATGTATACTAATATGGTCACTGATTTATTATCTGCACTTTATGCAACCTTTCATCAAACAACAAAAAATCGCTCGTTTATTCCCATTACGTTTGTTACTTGTTACGCGTGTTTTGCAATAATGGATAATCAATGAATCGAGCCGGTTCTATCTCTTCCGTAGCTTCCTGTAAAAGCGTTCGAACTCAACTAAGATTTATCATAGGCTATAATTCTTATTAGAATAATGCTTTGAGGTTTCCCGTTGCCGTTCGCGCGCTACATCCGGTAATGCGTACAACCTTAATATGAGAGAGTTTCTCTCCCGGCTGCTTCTCTCTTTCTCGGTCTGTCTGCTCCTGTCTCTCTCTCTCTCTCTCATTTTGCTTCAAAATATCTCTATTTAAAGCAAAATAAGCAAAACGATGTAACCAGTAGATGTGTGTGGTGTAGGTAATCAGCGGTGGCCAGTGGATGCAGGAACGACGGAAATTGCGCGAAACTAGTGCGGGCCCTATACCGCCGGGATTAGTCTGTCTAATGCGCGTCCACCGTTACAGAAGTTCACTCGGATGCTCTGAAATATGAAGTGGCTTCTGCGCGGTTCCATGTTTATTCCACCAGCCATATCTATCTTCTGCATGGTCGAAGTGGCTCACCGGCGTAGCTAGGACATCGCGTTTGTCCACTTTGAGCGGTCGTACCATTTCGCAGGATCGAGTTAATCTCATGCTGCTTCCTGAAATAGCCTTCCTTCGGCTGAAGACGGAATATCGACGTACTTTGTAACAGCCTCTCGCGAGTTTATCAAATTGGGAAAGCTTATATCTTACTTCGTGTATCACTTACTTGCTCGGATTTTTGTTGATAAGCTTTTAACTTATCAAACTTCTAATACTAAATTATTAATACAAAATAGAGAAACTAGGATCAAGTTATACACACATATCATGAAATTATAATCTAATATAAAATAATAAAAGTTGATGAGAGAGAAGGAAATAATATATTCTAAAATTATGTACAAAGCTATTTCATATGCACAATTGCTGTAGATATATATGTAATAATTAGCTTACTTTGGAGAATCGATAATTGATGCAGTATTATCCTTTGATGAGAACTTACGAATAAAATATGACATAATAAAATATTCAAGCAAGTGATGGTACAGAGAACCATTAAAATATAATCTTCTTAAGCAAAAGTATAGAGATTAAATAAATTAGCACATTATGTCAAAGAATTAAAATATTAAACTTATTATATCTTATTTAAATAATTAATCACGTTGAATCTAACTGCTTCTTTACTTTTGTCTTTTTTTTTATTTCTTTCTTCCAATTAAATGTAAATTCTCAAATTAGTATGTACTAAAAAACTGAAAAACTTTTATATTCTAACTAGTAACAACATTGTTCAGTTCACGATTATGCCAGTTGAGACAAATACCGGATTTAAGAACGGCAAAGCATTTCATTCGGCGCAAAGAGAGAATTTAATAGTCGATGAGACTATATGCTCTTGTTCCTCTTATAACGTCGTGAACGTTCTATAAATTGTGGAAAAAGCGTCCTATTATATTCTCGTTGCTGGTGTGCTCGTTTTACTTATCGTCGGAGATGTATCTTGCATCCTTAAGCCGACGCGCAATAGGTTAAAGGCAATTTGTCACGGCACGCGTTATCGCTGTGTCGTAAACTTTCTTCTTTCATAGTAACTACGCGGAAGTAAGCGTGCCTTTAAAACACGTTTGCTATATAAATTTAATTATTTGTTTATTAGAAATTTAAAGGCTCCCCCTTGCTCTCTTTCATATTGAGGTACAAAAGATCGCAATATACATTGATTATTTGATAACACAGAAAATATAGAATATACCTTAATCTAATTTTTTGAAACCTCGTATAGTGCTTTGGAACGTAAAAGAAAATCTAGGTTACATGTTAATTTTTCTGATTTTTTTTTTTTAGAAATGCGACATATGTTATCTAATTATTTTTAGGAAGGTTTATGGGATCACTGAATATAAAAATAGATTTATACATAAAAATCAGTGAATCAAAATGGAGTTCAAGGGAAAAAAATATTATCAAATTGTAACAAAATTGATCATTGATTTTGAAAAAAAAAACCTATTTAAAAAACAAATGCAATCAAACATGAAATACTACTAAAAATTTAAAAAATGTAACAATTTTACAATATATTACTAAATAATATTATTAATGTCAATAAAATTGGGTATTCAATGACAAGACGTACCTATATTGATATATAGAAGGCATATAGAAAAATTCAGAAGAAACTTTTTCGCATTTATAAATATCAATCAATAACATTTCTTTATCAATAGTTATTTTTTTTATTGAAATATAAAAATCGAATCATGACTTAAAAATCACACGTGTTTATACATTATATATAGTATAAATTTCATTAGCAATTTTATTTAGAAATTTATATTGTTTGTCATATTTATAAATAATCGCCTTGCGAAAATAATACCGAACCTTTCATAATTAGTCCAAAAACTTTCCGATTTTATACTACGTATATAATTTTTTTATATCTTATGATTGTATTTATTACAGTAGTTTTCAGTTAAAGTTTAAACATTTTTTTTTAATTAGTTCTAAGTCAACCGATTAACTTAATATTTACCAAAAACATGACTTTTCAAAAATACTGATACATATATGTGCCATGAGATCTTAAAAGGTTAAAAAGATATTTGAGAGGATCGGAGACACGGGATCGCTTCAACATTCTTACAGCGCAAATGCAAGATGTAATCCACACGCGAGAACGTAACGAAGTTGCCCTGAATGAAATGCTGCGTTGTAGATGCTCGTTCGAAGCGAAACGATAATAGCGCGGCTCGGCTCCACGTGGCGTGCGCGCCAGTCTCTAATAAATAGTAATTAGCGAGCCGGTAATTAATATAGGAGCAATTCCAGTAGGGGGGCACAAAGCGTCGCGCATTCGTCGCGCCTCTATCTGCGATCGTCTCCGGTCAACCAACCGACCCAGGGACTCGCCCACTATTTTCCACACCCTCTGCATCCCTCGTCACCCCTTCCTTAATGCTCACTTCTCTCGTGTGTGCAATGACCTCGGTGCTAATGCGACGATTATACTAATAAAATTTCCGTCCACTTTACGGCCTCTATCTCGGCAAGACATTAGGAAGCGAGGAACCCCAGAAGAAGGCAAACATTCGCCCGCGCCTTTCTCCCCCTCATGAGCAAACAACGGCTCGTAGATCGAGTTCATCCTTCACAGGATGCGAAAGTTCGGGGCGGAGAAGGTAGAAATTCCTGTTGGAACTCAAAACGATTAAAGGGGATTCCTTTGAAGCATCATATCGCGGAATGATGCCTTTTGGAAAATCAGCTGGGGTAAAACGGTGTATAACGCTCTCCCCTTCGGTGGCAGCTAATGACCTCACGTCTAGTTTCAATGTAATTCATGTTTAGTTTGATACTGTTCGTGTGGATTATTAAATATAAACTTATTTATTCCGAAGCTTGATCATTAAAGCAGTATTACGTGTTTCCGTTATTTCTATTCTTGTAATATAATCTTTAGATCTTAATATTTACTCGTGTCTACAAAGACTGCGCCATTACAAATTAAAAATGTATATCATTGTAGTTCTTTACATGAAAAAAAGCTTTTAATAGGAAGATCTATACATACGCCACGTAGTGTACACTCGGCGGCATCTTTTTTGTCATAAAGTCGAGTTGGACAAACAAGTTTCGTTTGAAGTTATATTCATAATTATCTTAGCAAATGCCTCTTAACGAGAGAAAGAGATGCGCGGGGAAACCGAGTGAGTGTTCGCGTACGCTCCGTAAACTTTGCAGAACTATGGGTGGCCACTTGTACTTAGAGCAAAGTTACGAAGTGTCATTAACCAACTGTATGTAACTTACTTAGTCCGGGTGCATCTCCAATCTGTTCATTACATGACTTTCTCTTGCTGTACTCACTTCATAAGCAGCTACGTTATTCCTGGTGCTAAGTCAGTCTTATCTCTTAATATTATAATGTAAATTCTTATATGAATTGTTATGTTCTTGGGAATCCCCATGATGTTTTCGAAATTACTTTGAACATTTCTCATGTAGTATATAACGGAAAATGAATGAAATAGTTATCTTTATTCAATATAAATGCAATCATTGATATGGCGAAATTATTAGAAATCTCCCCAGAGTAATCCTCTATTACTTATTCACATGAATTTCGATGAGCATATCCCGTGGAAAAGGCATTGAGGGAGTTATCTGCTGTGCACCGCATCGCTATTGCGCGACACCGCTGCTCCCGGAGGTGCAACAATAATTATTTCTAATTTCCAGTTATGCAAAAATGTGCGAAGCTTAAGTACCCCAGATAATAATATCGGTCTCTCCCTAGACAGTCCCGGAGGTAACGTGAATTTTTTTCTTGTAAATTATCCCTTCACGTCGAGAGTAAAAGCATTTTATCGGAATATTTTCAATAAATCGAATCTATATAATTTTTCATATACGCGTTTTAAATCATTTCGGTTTGTGTATTGTATTTGTACATAAAATGTATCGAGTTTTCATATGTTTTATAGTATCTCTTGTGATACTAATGAAAAGTATCGTATTAAACAAGCAATGATTTGTAATTAATACGTAATATCAAACCTGTAATAAAATCTAACTGCATTTAATGCAAATGTGCACGTGTGCGTCAAACTGTCATTCGTTTGCATATTTCGAGGAAACTACGCATGACATTATTGATTTGCTGATAAGGACGTCGATAAACAATAAAAATTTTGTATGTGTAATAAAGGATGCAAACTAAAACCATCATTACATAATCATAATAGAAAATATGTAAACGTTTTAAAATAATACATGATAATGTAACAGGAAATATATGCACACCAACACATGGAAGCTACTTTATTATTCGCAAGAATTGTCATTTTTATAAACATCGTAATGTCTATTTAAATTAGTTATTTTCTCTATCTAAGCATATGATATTATTTGAAAAATATGTTTGTGCTTTGTGTTCCTTTTCAATTTTCACCGTTGTTTCATTCGACATTTCTAAAATTTTAGCGCTTCAATACATCTTGACGAATTCAATGGGATTCGTCATGCTAATTTGCGTGCATATTTACGATTTCTATGATACTTGTGCTAAATACCATTTCATTGTGTGCGCGTAAATGATGTAACTTTCAATAATTTCCCTGTAACAGATTCGATACTCCGTAGCGTGTGCATATTTTATCGTGGGATCACATTATATTCACACAAAGCACGGTGCTATCCGAAGATTTGTCTACATATTGAGCTCTGTGTTTATAACAGCACGTGGCTCGCATTAATTAGTAATTGACGCGAAACCAATATTAAATCACACTGGGTGAACTAAAAGCACGCGCAATTCTTTGCGTTTGGTCAAACTTTGCGCTCCGTTAAAACGGTACGGATTATCGAGAATGCATTACAATAAATTCTCGTGTAAGCATAGTGAGCCATGTGAGCATTCGATATACTGGCAAAATGCTTCTCGTAAAATTCGAATGATCCCGTGAAAATAAAGTGCCCCGAATAGCGTTTCGTTTGTATTTCCATAAAAGACCAGGGATCTACGTATTTTCGGTATCTTTTTTTGTTTTATCAGTAAATTCGTAATACTTTTCAGTATTCAAACGATTATTTTAAACATTACACTATTCGAAAAAAGTAACTTTTTCTCTTTGAAGTGTCATGGTACATAACCCCGAAGATTTTTTCGCACTGAACACGACCCATCGTCAGAATTTTTTTAGTAAATCGGGCTGAAATGGTACAACATCATCCTAATTTTCAATTATATTCCAATTTACTAAAAATCCTAATGTGCTACGCAAATTCTACCGATGCAACGGCATCGTGTTAAGTGCGAAAAAATTTGGTGTATGTATTATGGCACTTCAAAGGATAAAATGATTTTTATCAAAACGTAGTTATACAGAAAATCTAACTTTTAACAGTCATAATTTGTTGAAAATAAGTCGTACGATCATGAACTAAAATTCATTCGAAAGCTCTTAAATTATGCCTATTTTTATGTATCCTAGCGTCTAAGGCCTAGACTTTATTTAGAGTTTTTGGTTTTGCCAATTAAAAAATGTTAAAAAGGATCGAAGACGTCATTTTTTTGCTCATTTCACTCCAATTTGCCCAAAATCCTATAACTTGCTATGGAAATTCTGCTAAACGGTATCGAATTCAGCGTGAAAAAGTCTTCGAAATATGTACCGTGATACTTCGGATAGAATTTTGGTGTTGTTCTCTCGGCAGATTAAACATGCGTATCATTATATATTCACTAAAATTTCCGATGATTTTAAGAAATCGAATAATTGCGTCTATTAACGAGTTGCTTGCATAGGAATAATTATAGCAAAAAAAAAATACGTACCTATAACGTTGCAAATTATAATATCGGCAACCTCATTAACTATCATCGCACACGAATAATCGCGCTTGTTAATATGTTGCGTTTCTATTATTATACAAGTGTTTAGTGCAGTGATACGTGAATCGAATGCGACTGTACGTTAATCGCACGTGTATGTAATCCCCGTGCACATGCGCGCTTCAGTATTCAGTATCGTCACGGCCAGTACAAACAATGTTTAGTCGCAGGAATATACTAATGGTATGTACATAGAAATATAGAGAAACGAATATACGCTGAGTATATTTACAATGAATTAACGGATGCTTTAATGCAAACCTCCCCCTTGATCTACACCCCATTAGTTTAAACAGATACCCCATACCATCGCGTACACATCTGCACATCTACATAATTGGCGCCGGAGTATGCACCAAATTAAACATTCGCCAGTGAAAACTGAACCGCGTTATATAACAGTATCCATGGGTTTAAACGGAATGGATCACGTTTCGGATTCAATTGTCATTATGTTGCTCTTTTCATGGAGTACTAGCGATGTTTACTTATGCATTTATACTAATTCACAGAGGAATAAATATGCACGTGAGTTTAAAAATCTTTTAGAGAAGCATACACGTTGTTAATAAAATCGACAATCTATATTATAATAATATGTTTAATTTTTTTTCCGAACGAATATTCTTAAACTATGTAAAGTGTTGGTTGAATTGTCACTTACCCGAATACGTCTCGGTTGGTATTTGGTCACTTGGCACAGTGAAACTTCCTGATGCATTCGGTGGGCAACCATTTCGGTTTTGTTGCGTGCGTAAAGTATGCGTTGCGTGTAAAGACGGTCCACGTGGCGGTACTTCCGGTGGCGCGGGCTCCGGAGGAGAATCCCTACCGGTATCTAAAAAACGCAAAACATATTTTTTTCTATTAGATTGCACATTGTTTCTCACAGCACAAATCGCGTTTTAATAAAACACAGAAATTTATTAAATAATATGCTAAACAACATCAATATGGAACATTTATTGTATAAACGCGTATGATGTAATACTAATAGCTTCAGATTAAAAATTGAAATCGATTATATGAGAAATCAAACTATTTGATAATATTTACTGTATAAAAGAATTATAGAAAGTAACTATTGACCATCGGAAAATTTAATCTCATAATTTTAATAATTTCTTTGATTTCTCAAATAACACATTCATTTAATACGTCGATAAATTCAAAATATTCGGTGTTTATCTTGTGAATTATTGATTGAATGATTGTATCGGTGTAATTCCATCCATTGCAATATCGTTCTCTCTTACGTGGCATTCATGAAATTCTAGTCTTCCCATAGAAATGCCGCGAGCAATTAAGCGGCATCAATAATTAGGCATCTCCTCGTAACGTTTTATGCATGCAAATTCAAAGAATCTATCTGCCATTACACGACGAAATTGATTACCCATTATAGACGAAGGAATATACAAGGAAATACTGAATAATAGTTGAGTACCATAATTGAGATATTAACGGCGTATATTGCAATTCCAGTATCATTATCCATAAATGCACTTTAAAAGCTGCGACAGCGACACAATGTGTTACATGTCTCGCTTTGCACATGCGTACCTGTTCAGGCAATCCATGCATATACGTATATATGGTTAATATACTATATAATGGATATTATTATTTTCTAAGAATTTCATAAATTTTTGTGTTTGAAACATAAAGTAATTGTGGCGAGCTGCAATAAAACAATACTAAACATTTTCCATTTCTATCCCTTCACCATTGGCCCTTCGGGGCTTAGCGTTGCGACCGTTCCTGTAGCTAAGTTACTTATAAAGTTGTTGAAACTTGAAAGGAACTCCACCAAAGAATAATTAAAGTTACCTAAACATAAAGAGCATAAAAGAGCGCCTTCGCGACCAGTCGAGGGCAACAAAAATATTTGAGAGTCTACCCGCGAAAAGCTCATCTCTTATATTAGAAGAGGCCAATGTAATTGCTATAGAGAAATATTAAAACGCTATTAATTAAATACTCAGCACAATTAGAAGTTTATTATTAGTTATAAATTTTGTATCTTCTTCAAATCTAGCATTTTTTATTATACTTATACAGATACCATTTATGGCGAATTAGCCGAAACAGCCAACGATGATGCTATAAACCGATACTACGTTGAGCATATATACATAATTGGAGCAATGTATAACCATTAAAGGTTGTTAATGTTACAGTGCACATTATTGTAAATCAAGTTTAACTGCAATACAGTGGTCTATCGCGCTTTCGTGAAGCTACGTAACTTGGTTGTGGTAACTCGGATGTGGGATAATGGAATTTCGGTCCCTGGTCCTGCGGATTAAAATCTATTAAGCGAGTCGTTACAACTTATAGATGTGTGTTGTAAATGTCAAGACAATTACTCGAGCCACATAGTAAACAATAGTTTAACGTCTTATAGTTGTCGCAATTCTTTGCATCGACAAGCAAGTTAATAATAACTTTGACAGTTAATGAGAAAGAGACTAAAATTTTCAGACAACATTAATAACATTAAAAATATACAAGAAGATAATTCTTGAAAAATCATAAAACAGTAATGGAATTTTTATGTGATGTTTTCTCACAATTAGTTTTTGTGTTGTTTTTAATGATAATGGATAAAAGGCGAGTACATATAATATATTGATATCAAATTTATACAGTTGGTCTTCCTGCAAACTGCTTACATACCTGTGAGATAAATAGGCCTGGGTAGACCTGTGCGACAGGAATGTGCAGAGATAAAAGTGCATTAGTGCGACGGGATCGGCATGTGCATATGTGACGATTCCAGAAAGAATTACGTCATGCAGATGAAATGTACGATGAATCAATTCAAACATTATTATAGATAGATTTACTTTAAAATAAATTTGCACAAAAACTACATAGCGTCGAGCGCAATAAACGATCACAGTTCTTCAGATTTATATCCGTATATCAAAATTCTATATATATAATTTCATTAAAATTATTGTGGGATAATTGATAAAAAAAAAACAGATAGATAATATTAATTTCTTATTGACAAAGTTAGGAATTTCCGTTAATTAAATCGATGCAATGTGAGAGCTCGAGATAGAACACAGTATAGATGCTGATTAATTTAATAATTTTACGGGAAAAACGAGATCACAAATGCATTTTAGAGTGTGATTGAATCGGATGACATCGAAGGTTAATGCAATTGTCATGCATGTGAATGATAATGATATATCTGCAATATTCGCTTTCACTTCCTGACAACGCTTTGCATTGAGGCTATTTCAAATTTTCGACAATTTTCGCCGTTATCACTTGATCGGATCGACATCTAATTAATCGTAGAAATTATAAACGCCATAGAGAAATTATTTCTGCGAAGTCACCTGGGAGCAGCATCGATATTTTCCGTAATAAGCAGTAATAATCGC
The DNA here is from genome assembly GCF_001594075.2 of Trachymyrmex cornetzi. Taxonomy (NCBI): domain Eukaryota; kingdom Metazoa; phylum Arthropoda; class Insecta; order Hymenoptera; family Formicidae; genus Trachymyrmex; species Trachymyrmex cornetzi. The sequence goes on from NW_017296923.1 coordinate 364,851, forward strand.
TTAATTAAACCGGACCGTGAAATGCGCAATGCGTAGCTGTCAGCACCAGCCGCGTCCGTCGCGTATCTCGGACAACTTTACCGTCGAAATATACATTTGTTCCAGTTATTGAACAATTTGCCGGCATCGTTCGAGTGCTCGGAACACCTGTAACGCTCAATTACAAAGTCGATATCGCACCGACAACGGGGTTGGAAAAATCTCGGGGCTGGTACCGAGCCGCTACAGAGAGGGCCGGACCCCCCTTTGTATCTGACAATGTGTTATTTTGCAAGACATTTTATAACGATGAGCTACGTGTCACAAAATACATTCTGCCTTCGTGGTGGTTACATCACTTTGCATGCGTATGCGGCAACAAATTAAAGCTCGAGAAAAGTACATATTTGAAGAAAGTTCTTCTGAAATTGCGAAATATACTATAGGTATACATTAACGTTAAATTGCTAGAATGCGGGTGCAAGAGTTAAAACCGGTTAAATTTAATCCGACGGTTAAATTGCCAAAAGCAAAAATATCTCGCAACGAGCGCGCAGTGGAATTTGATGAATCTCCAGTAGATCAATTATATTGGCGATTGGTAACAAACAATTTTATTATCCATTTGATGAATATATTCGACATCATCTTTTTTTATACGTTTCGCATACATACACATAAATCAATTACTTGCTAACGTAGCATGTAATGTGAAGAATCGTTAAATTTGTTGACTTTCGCGCAAATTCTATTGAATTCTACGACTTATTGCATTGTATATGCAAATTCGCCAGCATAACTAATTATACGCAGCAAGGATAGGCGATAACGCTACATGAAGGTTAGATCAATACGGTTCCAGCCAATTATAGCTAATGCTGGTACATCATTGACCAGTGGTCAAACCGCGTTACTGTCTCTCATAAAGCATAGGATAGCGTTTACAGAATGTGCAAAATAAATCATGCAATTTCTGATGGCGATAGGTGCAATGCAATCTAATTTTGCAAAATGATGAACATGATATAACTCCGTAATATAGATTTCACTATTTACATAATGCGGCTTATTCCGCCATGGCAGAATATATTACATTCAAATTAAAATTCACTCAATCTCCCCTTTACGAATATGAAAAAGACCATTTTTTTTAGGAAGATTAATTTGCTTCATTTTTTGAGTTCTATATTTGCATAGCTTAAACAGCTTTGTTTATATGGAAGCTGCAATTAAGTTTATATTTCTAAAAATAGTTTATTATAATTTCTAAATTTTTCCATAATATTTTTACAAAAATTAAATCACATTATTAGGGTAATTAAATTATTTTAAATATGTCGTTCTAATATTTCAATCAAGTTACTCAACTTGCTTGACACAGTATTTAGTGGAATTTATTGGATGCTGCTTTCGACTATTATTACAAACGTGACAAGCGTACCTACATATACCTATTTGGCGTTTAGCACGACATCTAATTGGACACATTATTGAGCAATATAACGTCGCCGGTGGTATGTCTTAGCCAATCGTTGTGAGCCAATTATGTAGTATGCCAGGGCATCACCGATACCGAGTTCAACCGAGTTATCCCTCATCCGCGGGCGGCGAGAAGGGTTAGTCAGACAGTGCAAGGGGATGCAAGGTAGCCGACAGTGACTTGATGCGGTTAGCGATTCGCGTCTGTAATTCGATTTGTCGGTCTAACGCCTCCGCCGCGTCGGGGAGTACACGTTCATGTAAATACGAATTATTTGCTAGCGCTATACTGGCGCGGTATTGCCGCGATGGTAGGTACTGTACCTACTGTCCGATGACCAGCCCAACGAATCGTTCCGGCTTGACTCCTTCCGGACCAAACAGTCTAATAAACCGAGTTAGCATTCGTGAATGCTTCGTCCGAACTGTCTCGTACAATTTCTATGTGCCGCTTCTACCTTCGTTCGCACTGGACACACAAAATTTCATCCCTGCCTCGCCTGCGGATCCATTTATACCAATGATAAATTGAGATATAATGCTTTTATTGTATCCTTTCAAAGTATAACGAAATAATAGAGTCGAACAATTTATTTATATATTTGATGAGTGAAACAGTCTTTAAATTTTATTCTAGCAATTATAAGGCAAGAAATATATTAAGAAAATAAAAGAAAAAATATATTGGGAATAGAATGAGGTTCCATAAAACGGAGCTTTGCTACAATGAATTTTCACGGAGGAGAAAGTTCATAAATATCACGTTGCTCGTAACGTGAGCATTATACGATAATTTACGACAATTAAGCTTGCGCATTGATTACATTCTGTTTGAATTATTTACCTTAGCGTAATGGTAGTAAAGTGGTGAGACAAGACCGTTATAACGTCATCTATAAACCTAATGTCTCGTGACTTTAATTCCCATGCATACTTTTTACTGTCATTGAGAGCGCTTTCTTTTAACATAAAAGTTAACCTTTACTTTTGCAAACGATTAAAATATTCCGTTGTAAATAGTTAAATGATTTTTATTGCCGTAGATATCTAGATCGGAAATAGACTAAAAAGAATTAAAAGAACGAATAGAACGATAACGATAATGGCGAACACGAACTATTGGCATAGTTTGCAAGTGGTGCTTGAAATTATTCCTATTCGTCGAAACTTGGCACTTAGCCGAGCACACACATTCGTATATATAGCGTTCTGAATGGTCATTGTTACAAAAAGTATTCGATTGTATAGTTAGAAGTGACGAATCAAGTGCTCTTGATTAAACACTACAATCAAAAAGCGAAAATTTACGCAAGTTATTTACTCACGACAGAACTTACTCGACCGTATTATAGTTTATTAAAAATACCGGCATATTGTTGCTATATAACATGGTCATTTTTGAAATTTTTACTTGACTATATAAGTCAATTGATTTTGCGAATATTTATTTCGTCCGCGTATGCAACATGTATATCGTGAAACCTACATCAATCCAACGAATTGATAACATCAAGCTTGCTGGTGCGCATGATTCGTTCCACGGCATTAAATGCAACAACCCGCATCAGAGCTCGTCAAAAATTACAGACCATCGTTGAACGATTGCGAAAACCCGCGGAAAATTTATTTTTCACGGACAGTGATTTGCTTCTACATGTTTATATTGTCAAAATTATTAATTTTCACAAAAATTGTGCATTTCTCCTAATTGATTTATCTGTATAAATGTAAACAATGTATATTCACAAAAATTTAATGGTTGTTTGAAAATCCTATAGAATAACAAAAGTTTATAATACACGGTATTAAATTGCAAGAAAAACCTACCATCGAATTATATTTTGTTTCCAATCATTTATTTACAGATTTGTTACAAAGTTAACGCTTACAACGCGGTAAAATATATCACGTGTTAATTTTTCATTTTACAATGACGAGTATACGTTCATTTAGCGTGTGCATTTCATAGCATTGTGGTAGCAAATTACCGTAACGTTATCGGGTTTCACGCGTTTGCCAATTCAATAACGTGCTCCTCGACTAGGCCACATTAGACTACGGCGGTCTAATGTAATATCAATCGTCTTTCTGGCGATGCGGTGCACACGGGGTTAACGCGGGTAAGCCCTGACCGTTGGGAGCCATTTGCTAATAGATGCCGCGACATGCCTCCATTAGACCGCAGGGACATTCTGGCAAGCAATATCCCATCGCAGATTCAGACTCAAATTACTGCTTACGAGATCCTGGTAATTATACGCGGTATCTTGCAGCATCTTATATAACGCTTGTCGTCACACCATCAGCATACTCATAAAGTCATGCGTCAAAACATTTTTGTGCGGAAACTTATCGATAACTATACTGAAAAAAAAGTGTATATTTGCACGATAAAAAGATTATTATTAGGAGTCCACTTGTATTATAGTTATTGCTGTTATAATATAATAATAATTATTATTAGTTCTATCCAAATACATAGAGTTGACAACAATAATGACTAAATTGTAGTTAAATTTTGGTAATTAATATGATCAATTTTTTTCTCTTAATGTAATGGCTTGAGAATACTAAGAATGACACACATCCCTAAATTTAAAATAAAAAAAGAGAAAACAGAAAATGTCATATTTTAAATAAATCAATTTGCTACCTGGATAATGATAAACATAAAACTTTATGGCTAAACCTTTTATTACTTTGTAGTATAGAGTATACACACTGAAAAAAGAGTCTGGTAATAGCTATCAAATGTTGAGTGAAATGATTCCAATTAAATATTCGATTAATATATATGGTATAACCAAAAATAATTTTACTTTTCTAAATATTTATAAAAATAAAATTATTTTTGTTACTGATTGATTTTTTTATATATAGCGAAATTAATTTAATTTTTAATTGATTATGTTCACGGTTTGATAGGTGAGTGATCTCTCTCTCTTTCTAAAGTTTTCATTTATTTTACATTCTTCCTTAATACCTTAATAATGGTTGGATTATTTATATAGAATTCATCTTCAATTTATTTGGTCGCCTGATCTGTTAACCTGGTGTCTTTATAAGTGAAGCGGAATGATTGGGCACTCTCCTATCAAACCAGCTAAGAATTTTGATTGTATATGGATCAGATACACTGAGGATGGCTCGAATGTAAGTCGAAACGTCTGATTTTTTCGTATTTAATAAATCTTTTGCTCGTACGACTTACAACGAAAAAACTCTCATTAGCCTGTTCTCTGTTTATATTTTGGAATTATTTTTATCACTTAATATTTGTGTGTGGTAGTTATTACCAGACTCTTTTTTCAGTGCATTCATGTTTATAGAATATATGTTGAACACACATTCATACATGTTGTAAATGAACGAGCATCACGAGCTTAATTCGCGTCGCTAATTTTCACGATACCTACACGTAATGTGATCACACTCGAGCGGGCAGGAGTAATGCGGCCTTCGAAATTCCGGAGGTAACCGTCCACGAAGATGCGGTGGAGCTCTTGCTCCTTACCACACGGGCGCTCGCCAGCTTTTCCACCCGGCTATCCTTCGTCCTTTCATCCACGCTCACGCTGTCTCGCGATATCGGTAGACTAATTGGCAGCCAGCTTCCCTCGAACCCGACGTGACCGCCACATCGACGTCGCGTCGACACGAAATGAGATCCGACGAAATTTCGTTTAAAACTTAGCCGACGAGCGTAAGCCGCTCGTCGACCGCGGCTGCCGGTTCAAAGCCGCAAAGCTACTTTCTCTTATCTCTCGGTGGTTGCTGCTCGAAGCTGCGTTACACACAGTGAGATAGTGCGTGTGCCAAGATAACACGCGGCCCTGCAACGACAAGAGATCTAAATACTGTTGACGTTTTGAAACAATATAGTCGGCGAGGTCACGCTAACTTTGGCGGTGGTCTATGCTCTAACTAGCCGAGCCCAGGCGCCAACTGCTAACTCTGTTAGCCCGGGGCTGGAGTCTTTCTCTTTCCCTCTCGCACTCGCTATTGCTGCTGCCATTGCAGCTACCGACACTGTTGGTGTTGCCGCTGGTATATTACTGCATCAGACAACAATGAACCTAACTGCCAAAATAGAAGGTCCCTTGGTTATTTAATGAGCCGACGTGTAATGTAGTTTGTCGATTACGGCATTGTTCGCTAGACGATAACGCATGGCTCGGAAACGTTTGCCTTTGCTAAGATCTTTCGCCTTTGACCGTTTTGCGAAGCTTCGTAATTGTGTGTCGATGGAAAACGCGAGACGAGAAATGCTCGTAATGAGAATATTTGTTTAGTTGAAATTACTATGTATATTGCTTTAGAACGAAATTGACAAGAGGTATAATGTGCTGTTTACATATTACATTCTTATGTCTGAAGTTATTATTTATTACCGAATTAGAAAGTCTTAATTATCAATAGGAAATATGTTTTATAAAGGATTTACGAAAAATCAAGGCTGAAAGTATTTTGTTGTAACTCTCTTTCTTTGTTTCTATCAATAATCTCGAATAATTGATAACACCTATACAAAATACATGAAAGACTTCTTAGAAGATATAAGAATGCATTCGTAGGCTCTCTACAGAGTTCTGAGTACGTTGAGTTTCATATGCAATTTCCTTTTTCGTGCGTTTCTAGGTGACTATTAATATTAAGCTTTTAACGAGGAACACGTTTATGCGAAACCTGATTTAACTCCGGCCAGGGGCTCGATACCAGCCGGTAACTCGGTTAGTCCGGTAATCGCATTTGAGGCATGGATCGTTAACTTATCGCACCACGGCAAATTTTACGTCGTGATTTAAAGGGTCGATCCGCTCAGAGCGATCGATGAAGATTCATCCCGATCTGTCAAGCTGAATGAGTTTCTTTGTTGAAGTCTCTAATAGTAGAAATTTATTCTTTGTACACTCGTTGCGATTTAACGATTACAATAATTAATCTTAAGATGGAATGCGACAGCATGCAATGTGATGCAGTGATCATGCGTATGAAATAATAATCGCGCGATGACGTATGCGTAATATGTGGAAAGGAAACTACAGTATATTTTTCCTCACCATTAGTGAGATGCATGCGAGTGTGTTCATCGGGGAAGACGGTTTCGGAACGATCGCTCGCTGTCGAGCTACTGCTCAAGGCGCTTGCGTGACCTCGCCGTGTTCTTCGACCTAAGGTACCGCCGCCGGAAGCCGTCTTTTTTGTGGACGCCGCGTAAACGGTCTCACCTGCAATAAAGAAGATACGAATATTTTTGAACAGCCTGCTAAAAAGTTCTTTCCTTTGGAAAACGCCGGTATCGCTAACGAACGAGAGTCATACCGCTTAATTCAATCTTCCATTATTACGTGGACAAAGAAGGTACTCGAGTTCAGTTCTCTAATCCTTTCAAAATTACGTTAAAAAAAGTGAAATTATCAAGATTAAATTTTTCACGTAAGCTAACTTTTAACTTTCATCAAATAACTTTTACACAGCGTGCGCGTCCCGGAATTATTTTAATTTAATGTTACGATCTTTGACATAAAACATGCGTAACGTTTAATAACTAGAGATGTAAAGAATCTGGAAAGAGATTGAAGTGCGAAGTATCATTTTAAAATGAGTTGAAACCGAGGGTTGAAGCTGTTTTACATAATGTCACGTTGCTTATCACTTTAAATTGTCCATCTACCGGGATTTCTCGTCTTGCGTCCATCTACCGGAATGAGCTCGTCTCGCACGCATCACGGCTGTACAACGTAGTATAAAATTGCGTTTGATGAGATTCATCTTGTGGCGAACCCGTAAGTATCATCTTGCGTGCAAACCAACCCGTTTGCGGTTCTAATTAACTCCCTACCATTGCCGTTGCGAGATCTCTCGGAAGATATGCTGCCGTTATAATGATGCCGGCGAGAGTTTGTGCTTTCGAGGGGAAACGGAGAAGCTTGCCGATGATTCGGTGTCAAGGTTGGGGGCGGCGTAGGAAATGGCGTTGTAGGGTTGTCCGTAGTTGCTGCGCCTTCCGTGTCGGATCCCGTACGGTACGATCTGTCTCCCGCATCTGCACAAATTAATCACACGTTAATGACATTCACTTTTATCAGCTAAGCTATCTGCTATCTCTCAACAAGGCATATGTTCTCCTCTTAAATTAATTAAAAAGAAGATAAACAGAATGAGAGAGGAAGAGAGAGATTATTCGCTAACGTGAGTAAAGCTTGTAAAACTTTTTGTTAGCTTTGTTCCGAATTCACGATGAGTTAAAATTTCCCCGTGTTTACAAGTTCTTGTTCATAGGTATGTAAACTCCGTGTTATCTGCGATCTTGCCGCTTGCGGACAACCGCAGACGCACCGCAGCATACATGATGCCACAAACGTGTATCGTGTCTTCGCCTATCTTGAGAGCAGTGGGGTCTTGCATGACGTAACCATCATTCTGTTTTAGAGGTCTCCCGCTGTGAATGTTACCAACTATCTTACTTCACCTCTATCGCCAGTCGACATTTCCGCCAGCTCTCTGTCAGATCCGAGCACTTCGTCGCGCGTCGTTGCTCTGATCTGCATTTGCTTAAGTTGACGCATGTCTAAACTCTTAAAGGCGCTTGTCACTAAAGCAGTGCCGTTCCGAGGGAGCTTGCATTATTCGGCGCGCGATAGCGGAACATAAGAAGCATCCGGGCAGAGGGGACTTTCTGCCGTAAGAAATACCGGTGTGTCGGTATGCCTTGGCGCAACATGCGACCGCGTGCGTACCTGTACAGCTGTATTTTTAACCACGTTGACACGTACAAGGTGTACCGGGAGTTATTTCTTTGACGAAGAGATATATACTCGCAGATGTGCTGAGGTGACGCTGAAAGGATAAAATGGGGCGACATAGTTAGCTGAAGGAGGAATTTTTCTGTGACATTCCCATGCGTACTTCCAGTCAGTCTTCTGTCAATAATAAAATGTTGAATTACTTTTATTTCGATTATTGAAAGTAAAATTCCAACGTTTTTCTTTATTGTAGTGTAAAATCTTTTATTCTGTATACAGGATGTTAAAAAAACCATTCAGCATTTATATGATGGATACACGGAGAGAATTTTCTTTTAAAATTTATCTTGAAAATATGGTAGTTGTGGTACAATATAATATTTTGAAGTTTTTTATTATGCACTTCAGTAAAATTAATCAAACATATTTTATACTTTATTGTAGTTTTATTAATGAATGAGAGATTTACATTAAAATTCTTCGAAATGCAATGTTGTCCCACGACTATCATATTTTCAGGATAAACTCTAAGAAAAAAATTCTCTCCGTGTAGTATATACTGAGTAAAAGGACCTTAGTGAACATTATAGGTCGAAAGTTCAACCATTTCTGAGATATTCTAATGGTGCATGTATCTCCCTTACTTAAAAAATGACACAACTATGAAAACATGATTTTTTAGCTATTTCCATGAATAAATTAAATAAACATTATCCTATCAATCAAAAATAAACTAACAACTTAACTTCATTAAAAATCGTGAAAATCGTCACAATTTAAAAAGAGTGGTTGTAAAACGAAAATGACATTTAATCATGTTAAGAATATATTCTTTTTGCCAATATTTGATTACTCAATAATTTTCTGTCGAAAAATAATTTTTTCCTTTTCTGAGAAACTTATTCTTGTGTTACTTTTTAAGTAAGGCAGCGGTATATACGACTTGTAATTAAAAATATGACTTGGCGATATCGCGTTTGGTTTATTAATTGGCAGATAATTGCCGGTTGCAGGAACGCACGTTCTAATTCACTATTAAACTTGGTTTCGCTGTGGCGAACAAAGGGGTAAAACCATAGTGAAAAAAGGTTGGGACAGGAGATTGGTAAGGAAGGGAGGGGACGAAATCGAATCTTGTCGGTAATTAATGAGGAAAGTTTTACAAATAGCCGAAGGCATAGTCACTAAACGCCTTAGCGAGCTCGTGAATCCCATCCACAAGCAGAGTATCTTTACACAAAAGTAAGTTTTTAATTGATAATTATCCTTTTTTATACCAGAAGAGAGAATACTAGACTGCTAACTGTTTTACAATACGTTTATACCAGTTCTTTCATTAAGATGGGAGAAATATAAAGATATTTTTGTAAAGTAAATTTACAATTTAGTTACGTGATATTAATTAATAATGAAGTATGTGTGACAACTTATGCCAATTGAATAACGTAAAGATAATTCAAGTTGTGTAATAAATATAGCTATCATGATATTTAGCGATTTGTAGGTTGAGCGTAGAGGAAATCGAATATGTCATTGCCGATATCGCAGGCTTTCTCCTATTCTATTATTTCTCGCGCATTGAAAATAGCCAATATTTGGATGTAGGAGGAGAGCCAACGAGGTGCTAATTACATTCTCGCGCTGCGCGTCGCGTTCTAAACGTTGTTTGCATCGAAATAGACGCGCTTGTCGAAAGCGGCGCGCAGCTGCGAATTGACAAATCAGTTTTTCAAATCGGTCGGAAATTTACGAGCGTGGAACAAGCTCGAGGCTTGTGGGTTACCTCGGAACATCAAAGATTCGAAATGCTCTCTATCTCGTCTCTGCCTCTTTCCCACTCGAAGCCGCCGGTGGTGTGAGCGGCATACTCGCGATATAAAGAGAGATACAGTCAAGATGGGCACCCTGATAGTCGAGACGTCTGAGAGTGAGTAGCCGAGGGCCGGGGCAGTGGCGCTGATATTGCTCGCATTAAACTTTCATATTCAATCTTGCCACCCACCGTTGGGGCACCCTCCGCGCGGTCCCCGACCCTCATCCCGCCGCTATGCCATGCCGTACGGAGAGCGAGCTCGGCATCAACCCCACATGTAATTGTGTTATGCCCTCTTCACCCTCCCCCCCCTCTCTCTCTCCCTCCCTCTTCCCTCTCCTCCTCACTCTTCACTAACCCCCGTCTCTTCCTCCGACCTTTCCTCTTCTCTTCTACCAATTTCCCTTCGGCGCGACCTCGGTCACCCTCCTGCTCGTGCGGTTCCGCTACGCCCTCGTGGCGCTCCTCCTTTCTATATTGGATTTTCTAATCCGTATGGATTCGAAAACGTCGCCTTGACGTTTAAGAGGATAGAAAGGTCATTTCTTTATCGGTCGTCTTGCCACGTCGCTTTTGGATCAGCGCGACAAATGTCCGTGATTACAAGACACTCTTTTGCTTCATTTCTCGTTCGTTGTATTAGGTGTTAAACTTAATTCCTGCCTTTTTCGTCTCCAAAATTGATTTGTTTCGGAGGGAAATACCTTAATCAAAGTAATTTCCTCCATTTTCTACTTTATTACTAATTAACTTTATTAATAATACTTGGATTAAGGTATTTCCCTCCGAAACAAATCAATTTTGGAGATGAAAAACGGCAGGAATTAAGTTTAACACCTAATATATAGATGTTGACATAGAAGTACCACGTGTTTATTGCAAAAGTAAAAACCAATATCTTGTTTCCTTTGCGCCATTTAAAATCGACGAATCCAAATTGCTCGAACAAATACCTATACATATGATATTTCAATCTTTACTTGAACACTATTTGTGCAAGTTTTGACCTAAATAAAATTACGCGGCTCAGTCTTCATGAAATTAGTATAATTATTAGCTCGTAATATATATAATGTTAACTAATTATTATTTAATTATCACAATATCATAATGTTTAAACAGGAACTGCTTGCTCTCCGAATTAATCGATAAACTCGCCCAACAATGTACACGCATCGACCGTATCGATCGCGAAAGCGTTAACCACGTAACAACATCTCGCCGGCATGTCGACGTAGCAAAACGAACAGTCGGCGCTTATCTTTAATCGACCGTTAATCATCGGCGCCGATCGCGTGCTCACCGGTGTCCCCTTTCGACACTCCCGGCAGCCGTGCGAGTGCATGAGCTAGCCGAACGATTTATCTCGCAAAGCACACGGGGCTTGCCGTCCCCTCCGACACTCGCCACGCTCGGAATTTACAGTCGTGTCTCGTCCTGTCCGGTGGCATTTCTTCACCCCGGCAACGGTTCCTTCCGTGGCGACTAAACGCACGACGGGTGGGTATACCTTCGGTGCGACAAGGAGAACCGTGCCATGTCGTGTGCACACGATGCATTTTGTTTGTAGGGGATTGTTGCCATGGCAGCGAACTGCGAACATCGAATGCACTTCGCCCTGGCACGGCACGGCGCGGCGCGGTAGCACCGACACGGCTCGTAGACCCGAGCGAGCTTGCGGAAGAGTTAGCCCCCGGCTGCTTTCGCAAGCTCCGCGCAACGGCCCGTGTACACCTGGACACGGTAGACGACGCAACTTCGGGCGAAGCGCGTTAATTTTCTTCAAAATTTTGCTCGTGAACGACGCTGCGTTGCGGTCCGTAGTTAACACGCGTTTTTCCAAAGCGTTCCCCTCTAATGATTTCGCATTGCGTTAAAATACATGTACAGGATATCCGTGAGAGAGATACCGTATTTCACGAAATTCTGTATATAGCTAGAATATATATGTGGGATCGATATTGGGAGAGAGAAATAATTCTATAGATAAAAAATTTAATAATTATCGATTAACATAGATGCATGGTAATTTATTTTCGTCGCCAATTTCAATTATCACGGATTAGATGATTCGAATGTATGTATATGGAAAGATAGTTGCACAAGATAGTTGCAATATGCAGTCTCGTAAACGCATTTTGCAAGAATGCAACAACGGATGTTTGTGACAACAGCAAATAACGTTGACACAAATATTGAATATCATTTCAATATGCAACAACGTTACAGTTTTATTCTTGTGTGTTTGAATTTGTGTATTTTCCGATGACGAATGAATATTTAAGTTAAACGCGGAATTTCTTTTCGACTCCTGGTTATAATTTAGGTTCCTTTTACCAAACTTTTTAAACGCGCAAAAGTGTACTGTTGCGAAAAGTGTACATATGTCAAAAAAGGGAAAGGAAAAAAAACAATAAACGATGCAAGACGCGTTTTTCAGCAGCTGTCGCATGCACAAGGAACAATGGGATACCTACATCGCGGCTCATATCGAAAACCAATTTCCGAGATGTCAACGAAACGAAATCGGGCGCTAGAAGGGAATTCGCCAGCGTTTTTCTAGTAACTGCCAGAGGTTGGAGATCACTTTGAGCGGGAGAGTTTGGCAAGATCGAGTAGTGGCTGTACCTTCAACAGGTGCAAAGTGTCTCCGTTGAAAGGGCCCACTCTCCTACTGCTTCCATGATTTCAAGCTTCTCACTCTCTACGCCTCTTCCTTCCGCTTCTTAAACTGCGAGCTCTTTGATAGAAAGCCTAAAGCGCCTGCATGCCCTTCGGGAGGGCGAGATGAAACCTACATACAATTACGACGGCTCGTAATGAGCCGATGTTCCGTTTGAGAAAATAATGATACTCGCTAATGAAACATATTCGTCGCGGTTTGCATTCCGCCTGCGACAGCATGTCCCTTTATCGCAGAATATTTTAAGTATTCATCAATGTGAATAATTATTTATTGCAACAGTATCTGTATATTCGTGAAGATATAATACAATGTGATAGAAGTTGTAACGATACTACTTATCTCACGCACGTTTGACATCGTTTCGCATCGATCACGGCGCAACATTGTTATTACAACATGTTTGAGATTTAAGGAATATTTACTCGTCCAGAACTAGTTGTGTGGAATGTACGCCAGATATTTAACCACTTAAGAATGAAAAATATTATATTGAAAAGAGTTACTATGAGTTACACAGTAAAAAATCGTGCGTCCATGTAGAGTTTTTCTTGTGTTACCACATTTTGATTATTACTTCAATGTAAAATAAACATACAACTGATATGTTATTATTTTTGTAACATTTTGATGTGTTAGATTTACATTTTCATGTCACCTTTCTAACTTAACAATTGCGTATGTCAATTAAAAATGGAATATTATTTTGAGTGTTTTTAATACAATTGTTTCAATTAATTTATATATCTCAAAGTCAATTTAACATCTAAGAATTTTTTCATTCACATTATACGAACAAAAATGTTTTATTAACATTTTCTTACGAGTTACTGCAACTACTCTTCTATGTACCTACTCTACTTATTTTATATGTTAGTTTTAAATTACCCTTAAAGTCAAAATAACAAATATAAATGTAAAGTATTGTGTCAATTATTTAACATTATTAGTTCGTTAATAAATAACACAAGACGAATGAGTTACTTTAACTTAAAATTTAGAGTGGATCTGCTGAGACATGTAAAAAATGTTAAAATTAACATTTTCTTTTTTACTGTGTATCTATATGGAAATTTATATCTGTATAGATAAATATTTTAACAAATATTTAAAACATTTTGAAAATATTTAAACATTTAAAACATTTTTGAATCATTTAACATTTAAATAACTTTTAAAATGGTTTTGTGATTCTCTGTATGGAATTTTAATAACATCTATCGATCGAAAATGTGTTTTCATTTTCTTTATAAAATTGCGTAATTTGAATACACGATCAACGAAGCCACAGTGATGAAGACTATTTTCTTCGCTTATAAAACCGAAACTTATAATACGTCTCATATTTTATTTATCAGACTAATACTAACTTTTAAATTGTATTAAATATTGAAAAAATATAACTAATTATACAATAAAATAATGGCTTCTAGAGTAAATTAATCCAATATTTAAATGAGCATATAAGCCAACGCTGGTTTTTATTGCGAATATTTAATATTGTTTAGTCATATAACATAATATAATAAGATCTAAATGTTTCGACCATTATTAGGTCATCTTTAATAGTTTTTAAAATACAATGTTTATCTCATTCGTCGTTACCATTCTTCTGTCTTATAAATAATTTTCCTAAGTCTTAAACTACATTTACATTTAAAAAATTAGAGCAAGTATGAATTATGATTGCGAATAACAATTGCGAATATAATTAATTAAGACTTCTTGGTTTGGTACTCGCCGCTTATCTTCGCACATGTATGCTCCACTGACAGTATATCAAGCTACCTATAAAAGAAGCTGAATAATATACTGTCAGTGGAGCATACATGTGCGAAGATAAGCGGCGAGTATCAAACCAAGAAATCTTAATTATATTCGCAATTGTTATTCGCAATTATAATTCATACTTGCTCTAATTTTTTAAATGTAAATGTAGTTTAAGACTTAGGAAAATTATTTATAAGACAGAAGAATGGTAACGACGAATGAGATAAACATTGTATTTTAAAAACTATTGAAGATAACCTAATAATGATCGAAACGTTCAATCTTATATTATGTTATGAATAAACAATATTAAATCTTCGCAATAAAAACCAGCGTTGGTTTATATGCTCATTTAGATATTGGATTGAAAAAATATAACTAAAAAACTTTAATTTTTTAGTTATAGTTATTACGTATAATAAATATACGTTTGCAAATATTTGACATTTTCATCGTGTTAGAGCGATTTTCGATATGAACAGTTAGAACTTTCACTGTTATACAATGCATGTATATAACAGAGTTAACGCAATATTTCATAAAAAGGCATGTTTTATCGTAGTAGCAATTTCAACTGACGCTTGCAGTGTAAAATGATACACACAAATGTTGACACATAAAATTTAATACGTCATTTTGAACTCACGCGCGGTTTAAAAAACATTAAACATCTGCTCAGAACACAACCACTATCATTGGCAGTATTGTTAGGGCAACAGAAAAAGGAAAACGTTAACATATGGAATATCGGAAAAACGATTGCAGTCACTAAAAAAATTTTTTTTTCAAATATAAAATTTTTTATATAATACACCAATTTTAAATTGGATTATAACAAATGATTGAGACTTATCAAAATACGAGTTATCTAAAGTATTTGTTATCTTACAGTACCTACTGAAATTCTGATGATTTTGTAAAATACAGAAAGTATAGAGAAAAAATATAAGTTATGATGCAAATAGTATGTAATACAATTTCTATACGAAACAACGTTCCATTCAGACGAAGAAAAATAAAGATAGTAGTCGATTCTGTCTGCACATTATCAAAGAAAGATATACATGGTATGAACTTTAGCGAAGGAGAAACTCTGTATTTGTCTGAGAGCTTGAGGCGATCGAGAAATGTACGCAATTTTTTGAATCTACAAAAAGATACGTATGATTATGTAAATGCATTTGATATTTGCGGTTAAAATCCCATTTCTTTATACATCATATGTATTCCCGTCCCATTGATATTCACTGATCACTTTTATAGAATACTCATTAACTAATTTTCTCAATCTTTTCTAATTAGCCATTAACCATTATAAATCATGTAATAATTGGATATATTCAGTATAATTAATTACGCGAAAAAGTTTTTAACAGAAATTACATTCCAGTTGGAGATTCGAAATTAAATTCTGAGTTCAGCAATTTATGTAATTCATTAAATCGATGAGAGAGAGAGAAAGTGTAAATTATATTCTAATTAGATCAAATCGGTAAAATAATATTCGTAATAATTGGATTGTCCGTGATTGTCCGACAATATAACAAATATATATTATGGATACAGAACTTGTCTCCCAATCGCTTGTAAAAGAACGCTATGAAGTTTAATATCGCCCGCCTCGTTTCTCACATTGCTTATAAAAAACAGAATTGTAGTCGACGACGAGGGTTCGAAGTTCAATGTTCGCTATAGTATTCCCATCTACTTAATGTTTTGTTTTTCTCGTGCGACTGGCTACTACCGTTGAGTCCCCCTTCGACAGTAATGAATAGTACATCCGTTATATTTTTATGAACGGCACAAGAACTTTTCTCATCATCCTTGAAACTAGGAATTACATATCGATATCTTCCGTTATTGACGATGTCGGCGCGGAATAGCATACCATCGATAGAAGATCCCCTAGCTTCAAACTTTTCATCAGTTTCCCTCTACTTCCTCATTTCTTCTTTTTATACTTACCAGTATTTCATACGAAACAAAGTAGACCGTCTTAACGTAAACAAAGATTATAATAAACACAGACTATAATGATCCAATAATAACGAATAAATATTTTTTATACTACAAAAGCTACATAGATTTGTTGAGGTATTGCAGACAGTACGCAATATTAGTAATAATGAATTAAGTAATTCTCTCAAGAGATATTACACAAATATATTAACATTCTTGTTAAAGTTACAATTAATTAATTATAAATTAGTCATTTACATATAATTGTGAATTAGTATAACATTGCGATATCTATATCGAGATTAAAGAGATAGGATGCCGACTATATTATTGTAATTATACCAATAGATACAACGTTAAATTATCGATTCGAGCAAATATGTTTTCCGTGAAAAATAAAGCCACTGTTTATGGTACTTTTACAAATAAATTCATTCATATATTTATATTATCCGATATCATATATCCCTTAAATAATCGAAATATTATACATAAAAATATTTTTTGCGGCTTTCTGAAATTTATAGTTTCAAATTTAATTATTCAATATGATCGGTTGATTGATTTGTAAGAATATAAATATATATGCAATTGCTAATATTAAAAATTAATATTAAAGATTATATATTTAAATATGGTAATTTATACTGTTAGGTAAACATAACAGTGTAGAGAGAATAACTTTTTAATTTCAATAAAATTAATAAATGTTGAAAGAATTATTTAACACAAAATAATAATAATTTGGATTTCGTTTACGTACGCATTTATAATGTATGTGATACAGCTCCATTTTGAGATAATCTCAAGTTCTCTGACTGCAAGTAATGTGTCAAATAGATTAGAAAATCTAAGCCTCGAGCACTGCGGAAGCGCTGAGCCCAGAACGTATTTTACCGGGTTATCGTTAGCGGCGAAACAGCGGCGCGATAGTGAGATGCGCATTGTTAAAGAGCGACCGCGGTAAATTCATTACGACTCCAACTACTTGCGGTCTACCGCTTTTTGCTACAAAGTCTAGCTTAATGTTCTGCTTTGACATTTCGTTATGTAAAATTCGCTGAAATTTTCAAGGAATGTTACGTGAGGTGTTCATTATGCCACCGTAATAATAGAGAGTTATTTTAATATCTCTTGAAGAGAACTAAAGAATAGCCAATGTTATTTTGAGTAAGGAAAAAAATAAAATATTGAAACATGATTCTCTAAAAGTGAATCAGTGTATTATTATTACTGAAAAACAGTAAATATTCGTTAACGATTACATCTGTTATCTTATATAAGTATAGCACTGAAGTCAATAATATTACTGACCTGCTAAAAGGTATAAAATATTTATCCTTATTACTATAAATTACAAAATGACTGGGGCTAGTCTTATTTCGAGATATTAACTTGATCTAAGCTGTACATATATTATGTATTTCATATATGGTGTATTCATAGTGAATTAACTCAACTTAAATATCCGATATCCTACGTTATTGATTTTCAGACGTAATAAAAGTTTTGAATTTAGTTAGAATACATTTGAATCTATCGGAAAATTTAATGCCAACCGTTAGTATTTTTAGTCTAATAAGTACTTTTATTGGCTGGATTTGAGCGGACATCATTAAGTAATAAGAATCACTTCGAGCGAGTAGAATTAAATCTCAATTTAAATACATTAAATCGCAAAATTTGATTAAAATCCTCTTTTGTCTAAATATATAATAAAATCTCCAATATAAGTGTAAGAGAGACGCGACATATTAATGGAAATGTCGATAAAAAGCAGATACATACATTACATATGGGAAAGTCTGAACTAAATCTATACTAGATTAAAATATCTAATAATTTTATGAGCAACGTGAAAACACATCTACCATGTGCATTGAATTCGTTATATACGTTCTATATTAATCTCAGAATCTCTCATTGCATCATACACACGTTTTTCTTACGTTAGATAGATAAAGTATATATATATATATATGATGCAGCTCCTTTTAGAGGCATTAGTAATAGCCGTCGACATCTTGGTTATCTCCACGCGAGACGTTAAAACCTTACGCCCGAAATTATGATCCACGAAGCGTGAATAATTCTGTCTGGCTACCATTCATTCCGCGGTCGGTGTAAATTATTGCAAGGAGCGCATTAATTTCCTTTGCGAATAATTAACAACGCACCGGACAACGAAACCTTCGCGCACCTCCTACGCTTTTGCAATGGTCAGTCCTTCCGTCGGTACCCTCATACCTCCGGACATCCCTCCTAGACTGCTCCTCCCCGCCGTCCCTCTTCGCCTCAACCTCTTGGTCGACAACTGAAATATTAATCATGACTTACACATGGTGTTCCGGGACTAGGGGCATTCTCCATCTGCATTATTAAGTGACCCCGCGCACGAGTTACGCTAGGTAGGCTCAGCCCTTATTCCGCAAAACGAATATGGATGTGCGGTTCGCGTTGTTATTATTCCGATGTGAAGGTCGGTTGCAATATTTTGCCGATGCTCACCGAGCAGATCGCGTAATCGCACGTTGCTTTCCATCGTGCACGAACAGTTTGCTGTGTGTAAAATGCACATAGCCTACAGGTAACGTTTGAAATTAATTTATATGCACGAAGCAAAATCTCTGAGATAATGGAAGTCAAAGTATAGATTTAACAAAAATCATGAAGGATATTAATTGCATTTATACTACACAAATCTGACATTTATTTTATAATATGTTAGTTTTTTAATCTTTGTACACAGTTTATTAATTAAATCTTTTACCGACATATTCCTCGGTTTCTTTATAAATCTACAAATAGATTTAAAACGAAAGTAATAAATAGCGACGTTCCAACTCGATCGAGCCGTCTCTTTTACGCGAAAATAAAATTGTTATTCTTGTATTCCCAAAGGTTCGCGCGGAAAAATGAAAGTTCATTAAAACCAGCATGGTTTATCGGCTTTTCGCTCGGATTTCTCGGGCCTCTGGAGTGTTCTCGTTCTAGGAAGCGATTTATATCTCTTTTTTCCTTTTCCTACTGCAACGATATCAACGAGATAGTAGCGCAGACATACTCGAGTATTTCGATATCACATAACGTTTGCTCGATACTTGCGAGTTACTCCGTTCCGAATCCATTTGGATGGCAGTAATGCACGTTAAACGTCGTAAAATTATCTCGATATAATTGTTCGCCTTAAATAACGACAGCTGTGTTAGTAGTTGTTGAGCACCCGACGCAATGCGTTTCCTTTCAGGAATTAATTCAGTATTCAGAAGGACTTCGACATCAAAGCGAGCAATAATAGGAGCGCTGCTTCTGGCAAGGTATGCGATGACAGAAGTGGGCACGGTGGCTATAAGTGACAAACCGGTTCGCGAATAATAGGGGATGACGATGCGACAGACGATATCGTAGATTTGCATCTGGAAACAATTTGCCCGCACGTAGGACACGTATCGTTATAATTGAATATCTCGATTAATGCGTAGCAACGGTCTAGATAATCGTCACGTTGATATTGATTCGCTATTTCAACTGTAATATATTTGTACATATTGATGTTGAAAATAATGTTAACTTAATTCTTAAACACCTTTTCAATATGCCGTATTTAGTTTTTTCTTATCAAGATTGGTATTTCTATTATTTTGGAAGTTTAATAATCTATTTGACAAATTTGAACACGTAAAGATATCATTTTTCTTGGACGTAAAAAACAATGTTAATGCGCGAATAATCTTTAAATAACAACAATCAGAAGATCGTATTGCGTATACCATATCCAAGTTTATTGTATATTTTTTAAACTATGATGTTCAACTGTGACGTATTTTTTTTCTTCAAATTTAAAGTTTTCGGAACACATAAAAAGCCTTTTATTTAATTTTTTCAACGAATATAAATTTTTCAAAAAGTAGTTTTTTTATCTTCTATTTCTTTTTTATTGTATATTTTTTATTAATAAAAATACATAATATTTGTTTATACCGTTATTTCCCTTAATATCTGGAATTTCGATTCGGATTGAAAAAAAATTGTTAAAATATGTTTAATTTTATAAAAGTTGTAAACATTCAAAATTGGGTTGGATATGATAGACTGAGTGTGTTGTTCCCGTATAAAACTAAGTATAGTATTTAAAGGATTGCAGTAGATTGTATAATATATTGGTGAACGTCCTCGAGAAAGAGAGAGAGAGAGAGAGAGAGAGAGAGAGAGAGAGAGAGAGAGAGAGAGAAAGCATATTAATATCTCTTCATTTTGATTTAATCTAAAGTAACAGTTAGGAAAAGCAGAGTTCATGCCATTAACGTAATAGTACGGAGATGTTCCAAAATCGCAAATACGCTACTATGAACGATCCACAACAGCTTTCCTAGCATTAAACCCAACCACACGACGCAACCAAGTTACACCTTTATGTCGCCTTTCTCTCTCTCGTGCACTGCTATCTTCCACGGATTCGATCCAGACGACAGAGGCTGGCAAACTGTTAATAGGAGGGGAGTTTTAAATGCGCGTAACGTAATAACGCGTGCATTAGGCAACTACTATGGCGTCGGTGGCGTCTGCGGCGGCGACAACGATAGTAGACCCATTCTCCGTAAGGGGTAGTTTGCCTGACAACTCGATTATACGATACTGCAGGGCTGAGTGGCAAGTGGTGATATATGGTGCGCATATATACGCTGTGCTTGCCTCTGAAGTCACTTAAAATAATGAGAAACCCGGTATCGGGTACCACGCTTGTTTCCTACTCTTTTTCCTTTTTTTCTTTTCTTCGTCGGTGGCATTTACCCGCGAGTATCGGGTAAATGCGACAAACAGAGTGGCGAACTGGTCTGCTCGGTGAAACTTTGGAATCCGCTAATCTTCATACGCGCGTTTGATCGACGATTAATTAAGATAATCAACGAAAAGGGACGAGCATTTTCGCATCGAATAGCCGATGTTCGATTTGTGCTCATGACGCTATTGATCGGACAGTTACAGAATATACAATTTTACATTCGTGAGGCGTATAAGCAATTTTGAATATTGAGTGGTGCATCATATTGCATTTCTCGCTCTGTAGCTTTGCGAACGCGCGTGGCACCGGTCGATTTTCGGATAGACATCCAGATATTTGCATTGAGTCCCGAAACGTAATAACGCGTTTCATTAAATCACATATATAGATCGTTAGCCATTATTAATCGCCTGCAGCGCTGTTTGACACTCCATCTCGGTTTCTCTTGTAATCAAATACGCGATACCGTTAGATATTCATTATTATACTGTCAAACTGTGTCAGTAGCTAAATTGTTAGTTACTTTAGCAATCGGTCCGCCATGTAAATGTCAAATCTTGTATACCGTAAATGCAATATCGAGATAATTATTATCTTCTCAGAAAGTATACCGATTTCCTTTCTAATTGCTACGTAAAAATATGATCGTGCTATTGTACACGCGCAATAACCATTTATGACGATCGATAAAAGCGATAATTTACAAAAACGACAGCTGTAAATATGTACATGTTACATATATATGTATATGGCGATTCTATCATATCCGAATAAAAAGCTTGATTACACAATAATAATAAGCACAAGGAAACATCATTTTCAGTAGATCAAGGGGCATGATACCTTCGTTAGGATAACTTTACCTCCGGCGTGTTTATTTTGCCGATGAGAAGTCGCATCTACGTAAAATGAGAGTGATATTTACAGCGGGGTCGCCTGTCGGTACGTAATCCTGAAACGAGCTCTATGATCAAGCGTTGCAGTATAGGAGAAAAAGGAGTCGGTAAGAGGAGATACGTATCCAGTTTGTAATTTGTGTGTAGTCAGTAATTTGACTGTTGCGCGTCGAGAGCAATGGCCAAACCTTATAATATTACTATCATTACTGTGATTATATTTTTCATACTTGTAATTTCATATACCGGATAATATTCACATGATGTTATTTAATACCTATTTCAAAACTAACATACATTACTATGAATATTTTATGAATATGTTATTTATCGAGAAATCAAAATTTCGAAAAAATTAATCATTATTTTGTTTTCTTACTTCAAAAGTGATACAACTAAAACAATTAAGTTTTTCAGAAAAGGAAAAACTATTTTTTCACTTAATATAAAATTATTGACTAATTAAATAATATTGGCAAAAAGAATATTTTTTTAAAAACAATCAAATGTCATTTTATCATTTTCACAACCTTTAAAAACTCTTTTTAAGGTATAACAATTTTGATATCCTGCAAAATTATAACAAATCCGAAATAATTCGTCAAAAGTGACGTAACTTGAAATAGTTGAAATATCACTAATAGTTATATTTATCTTGATCAGCTAAAGTTACTAAATTCAAAATAAAACATATTTTCTTTAAATTTTGACCACAAAAACTATTTTAACTCTAAATATTCTCTCTTTCTATAGAAGATTTTTTTTACTTATAAAACGACTTAAAATATGTCACTCTCGTAGAAAGTATTATATGATTTCTTTGAAAACCCTAAGAATGACACAAAATTTTGCAGATGAAACTTGGAAGTTAAGTTAGTTTAATTTGGATGATTGATAAAATAATCTTTATGAATAGCCCTAAGTCGTTCATGTAATTCAAAAATTTTTTTAATTGTGTCACTTTTAAAATGAGGAAACGATTTACAGCACTCTTTACCGTTTTTTATTCATTTATACGATTATGCGAATACTAAAAGTTCTTTCTGCGTGCTAGTACGACTAAACACTGACTCGCACTACTTTATTGTCTTCTGTTGCAGAACGGTAGCTACTGTTAATCGATCCATAAGCGATATTAGTGCTACTGAATATTGATGCTGAGCAAATACTTTAAACAGACATTGCATTTGTGCGAATAATCGAGGTATCAGCGCATTATAATTATACGCCTCGTATAATGGCTGTGTTAAAGTACGGGACAACAGGTATCATTATTGCGTGATAGGAGATTAGGAAGTAGGGGAAGGATTTGTACGAAAATTTATTGGTAATATATACATATACATATGTACTGGCACAGCGTACCGGACTATGTTGCGGCGACGCCTGGTAGGATATAGAGCGAGAACATTCAGTCAAGCACACAAGCTCATATCCTGGTACTTATGGTCGTGTAGGCCTACCTTACGTACCTCTTCAATCTTAGTTCTATGTTACACGAATATTATTAAATCCTTGGTCATGTAACGTTAACATTTGATACACAGTATCAAGTTATAATTAGCTGAGATTTTATCGTTATGATTTTAATTATACTGCGCATACGCGATATGTATATTCATAAGAAGAATGTAATACTTTAGAATATTAATCATCAGTCTGATTTGAAAACGTAATTCATAATACCAATATATAATAAACAAAGATTTTGAAAAGATATACATATACTTTAACAATACTTAAATCTTAATAATCTTAAATTTGGATGTTATACAGATATAGATATACAAATAAGCTGGAATTTTAAACTGTTCTACTGTATAAATAGAAATCCAATATGTAAGATATATCTTTGTACAAATATTTCATAGGATTTCATTTTCTAGTTTCAAATAAATTAAATATCGACTGGTAAAACAGATTTTATGACGATTTTATAACGGAGATATATAAAGTCTTATAAATAAAATTGTGAGTATTAATAATTGCACTTACATCAAATATACTTTGCGATGCAAAGTAATTTTGTTAATGCAAATTTACTTTGTCTACAAACGCGTTAGCGACCCTTCTCAACCGTCGGCAGTAGGTTCATCGAGACAAGATTTATTAGAATTTATCAGAATATTCCCGCGCGCTACGTTGCGCAATTGGCGCGACAGGAATTCGATCTGCTGCATTTTAATGAACCATTTGTCGGCAATAGAGTGATTTAAATGGATTGACTGTCTGTAACGTAATTATTCAAGCGATCGCTCGAAGAGAGAGCCCTCCCACCCCCTCGTAATTTGACGTTCAAAACGATTCCCAGACATGTGAATTCCGATCATGCGATCCGACATCTTTAAATTATTCATTCCTTCTGATAGCTACGACGCCCGCTAGTGTATAAGTTTCTGACGTGATGGAATAAGTGGAAACGGTAGACCGTTGCTTTCTTTCTCAACGAAACTTTCGCATTACCTTCTAATGACTGTTGCTTTAACCCATTTTCCAGGCCCCGCTACGAGAACTCCAGGATATCTAATCCCGTACGTTAGCGTCTTAGAGTTTCCAACTCCCACATATATGCCGTTACACTCGAATAAGGATTCCATTATATAATCTTTGTTCGTAACCTAAAACTCCTAATAACATTCGCACAAAGATAGCAACTCGGAGGAAATTAGCAGTACTATCAAATCAATTCCATTTCAATTTGTTTCTCATTCATAATAATACCCGAGAAAATACTTTCAGAACTTAAATGTTCAAAACTTGCTAATGTATTTTATCATGTAACGCAAATGTAATATCACTTTTCGTTTGTTAGGTACAAAAAAATTACGAAATTTCATCTTCCTCAAGCTATAATGACTTGGTTATTTTGAATTCCAAACTAATCCTTCTATCCGATATCTCGCGTGTACCATACGATTACTTCGCGAAGCTGGAACTTCCATCTGACCATTAAAAATTTATCCATGGCTTAACCTCATCTTCTGAAATCCTTGAGAATACATCGGGTAGCTAAGAGTCCGTGGTATGTAGTAACTTGAAAATGCTCGGAGAGGCCAGATGGAGAGCTCAAGCGCGGTTAGAAGATCTCAAGTCTTAGCTGAGAAAGCAGTCGGCTTTTAGTTCTCGTTACCGCCCCCATTAATACTAAGAACACACTTTGCTATGATATGTATCTTTGAATTTGTTTTATTCATTTCGGGGTCGTAACACTTCCCCGACCAGTCGCTATCTGCAGTACGTAACGATGTGGTACAGTGATCTGTAAATATTTGACACAAATATAAATCGATAATGTGATTTTACATGATTGCAACCTCGAGATTTACGCTTGCGTCGGTTCATAAACGATAGTAATGCATGCGTTGCTTTTGATCGATTTCAGAATTTATCGGCACGGGAGGAGAGGGGAAGAGGGAGAAAAGGCGATTCAAAATATGAACAATAGACACGTATGAATCAATGTGTATCAATATCCATATATTGAATAACGTATATAAACGTATATTTGATTAACGCGAATGAAACGGCCCGATAAACAGATAGGCGTGTACTCGCGTAATAATCCCGTAGACTGTCATTGTATTTATTTCGCCGTACCAAATTACCAATTTATATAATCTCTTGGGGATAATGCACGTAGCGCCGTTATACGATGTCATCGTATACGCGAGATTTCTGCACACATTGCTATTTCGGAGAACAACATTTTCCGGAAGGTAGTAAAGCGTGATATGAACCGTTGCTGGTGTAATGAGCTGGCAATATAATGTCTAGGCCGGCTTGGTCCAGGCTAGCCTGGAGACAGGACCCCACGACTGGACATCAATATATTGATGACTATGCGGACGGAGATTAAGAGCTGCCATCCATATCGACACGCTACGGCTCTCTTGTAACGTGACACATCGGATATCATTAATAAAGAGACTGTACTTTCCTCCATTTCTGACGAAGAGCTATAATAGGTATTTTGATCCGAGCTAAGAAGGCATGGGAAAGAGGAGATCTTTTTCCATTATACCGTAGAGATGATAATGACGTGACATATATATCCTTGTTAGGGAATATCCAAGGAGGATAAAATGTGAGTGTGATTTGGAAAATATCAGAACTATTAATTTATTATTTTAATGCGATACCTTATTGATTTTTCACGTGTGGAGCGACTTGTCGTAATTATTGAGTTTTTCCTGCGGTTTATTATCAACGATGGAGACTATCAAAGAAACGATTAAAATTTTAATATCTATCGTGCAGCGTCAAGTTGTGCAAACAACGTAATACGAATAAAATCCTTGACCGTTCTTCCATTATTAATTACAATGAATATTGCCAGCAGACAAAAGATATATTAATAAATGACGAGATTTCGAAATAATATAATCACGCGAGCATTCTTCCAAAGGTGGAAAACGTTGGAGATTGTATCAGCGCGGGAAACTGCATAATATTGATTCACAATAAAGTGCGTATCAAATAGGCGGATGAGAGGATGGTATGCGGAAACGAAATGGAACAAGCAGGAGAAGCTGCGGGCTAGTAAAGGCGAGTCATTACGTTGTCGGTACATCGCCTCTTTCGATACATTTCGAGTGCGGTTACGTGACACTGCGCTGTATCCACCGAGTCGAGTGGTAGATGGGCTCGGGAGAAGGGGTCGGCGCAGATACGGGGCAGAGGAAATGGGAGAATAGGGATGAAAATGGGGTAGGACGACGACGTGGGATCGGTGCGGAGAGGCAGCGCGGTAATCGGCAGCAAGTGAATTGGAACAAATGCAGACAGACATGAGGTGGACTACTGGACTCTCCCTCTGTTTCTTTCTCTCGTTCTCCCTCTCTCTTTTTCGCTGGATACCGCAACCAAGCAATATAGTATAAGTCGGACTATCGCTATTAATTGAGTTCGTCCCT
This sequence comes from Trachymyrmex cornetzi, assembly GCF_001594075.2. Taxonomy (NCBI): domain Eukaryota; kingdom Metazoa; phylum Arthropoda; class Insecta; order Hymenoptera; family Formicidae; genus Trachymyrmex; species Trachymyrmex cornetzi. The sequence goes on from NW_017296923.1 coordinate 391,872, forward strand.
ATCGTCGATGCGCGCAACGTCCCCTACTTTGTTCGACCTCAAGACGAATCGATGAAACGTGGGAATATAGAAGCGACGAGGGAGATGATGAAGTAGATATTAGGGGGGCTGCAGATAACGGAATAACATATGAGACAACTTATCCTAACTTATTGCATTATTCTTTCTAGTTCATTGGATCGTCGTTAGTGCTAGAATGTATTTTTTATGCGTGTGAAGTAGATTCATATTGACACAATCAAGGGTACGAGATAGCTTCGAGATGTAACTCACGTTGCTCTATATATACATAAAATGCACGCGTCCGTGAAAATTATTTGTCGTGAGGCTTCATTTACTTTTCAAAGTGCTCACACCCATTATATTAGGTATTATATTAGAAGGAGGTTGCCGGCGCGCGGCAATCTTGATTTTGGTCTTCGAACGTAATATCCGGCAGTGCTTGTAGACGACGCGAGGAAGTAAAACTAATTTCGTAAATCCTTTAATCTACGCGTTTGGTGGAAAGCCGAGGCGAGATTAAGGGAAGCGGACTGAATGGGCGAACTCCTGGGTGTTTGATGGAATATGATGAACGAGGCACGTAAAACTTGGTTATTGGTATACCAGATCAAATAGAGGAAAAAGAAGCAACTTTAGTCCAACGCGCCGCAATTAAAGCAGTTGCGAAAGTCACGATACGCAATCGGACTTAATTAAACGATAGTTGATAACGTTCCTTGTCATTTATACGTTGCATTCATTCACGTGCAAAATCTGCTATTAACTTTTCGCGTTCTTATTGAGGTATGCGTCTTTTATTAAATCTAGAGATTTCTCTTGTGTTATTGCTTTTTTAATTCGAAAATTGAGTATAGTTTGATGGAGAATAATACAACTGAAGTTACTTACAATCGGAGAAAGAAAATAAATATTGTTACATCAGTTTGTTATGCTTATCGGAACAAGTATTTATTGAAATATTGAGATTGCCATTACGCAGGAAAGTTATTATTTTACTAAAGGGTTTTTCCATTATCCAGCGAGTGATATTTTTATATTGACAATAAGACAATATTTTAAATTATTGTTAGTATTGAATAAAAACCTACAGTCTGTATTATATCTTATAAACTTAACCATACAATTTAATGATACATTTTATGTATAAATATTGTTAAGCATTAAATGAAGATACTTTACTACAGAAGAACAAGCTATAGAGCGTGCACTAAAATTGCATCTCTCGATCGAAAAATCATCATATTGAACAAATATTATAATATTATATTGTCATTGAATTCGTCCATGAAAACAGGATCAACTGTAAATCAAAAGTAGATATCGATGAAAAAATAAACAACGAGACAGTGATTGCTGGCAGAATCACGTTTTTTCGGTATAGATTCGGACAACTGCAAATATACACGAGTATCGTTCCGTGAATATAACAAATATGGAATCGTAACGCAGATTTACAACATGTATCGAATATATAAATGCAACGCATATCAGCAAGTTTGTTTTCTTGCCAGTTTATTCGTTATAATATCTAAGCTACTTTATGTTAAAAAAATACAACATAAATTTTTAAAATTAACAAAGAATGGAAAAAGAAATATCTTTAAATGCAAATAATAAAGTTATTTAAGTATCATTTTTTTTTAATGCAATCGAGATGCTCTACTAAGCTTTTTTGTAGAAAGAACTAAATTTACAGCGAAGAATGCAACACTGAAGGATGTCACTTACTGCCATATTGTTGCGCCAAAATGGAGGCAAAGACCTGACCGGGACTACGAGCGCCTCTTGTAACGGATGAACTTGACACGGGCCCCACAGCGTGACGTGCGTTATCTTCATCATCACTGCTGGATTGGCCACCGACTCCATAACCGCGCCGTTCTCTCCATTCTAGGGACCGCTGACGGCGCAGCCCACGGCCCCCATTTGCATGGCCGCGGCCCAACGTGCCCTCGCTGTCCATCACTGCAGCATCTATAACAAGCAATTAACAATTTATACAACAACGATCGGAGCATATAATAAGTTTTACAAACAAGTATTAAAAAACTGAACGTTCCCTTATAGATTTTATTGTGCGTGTAGGAAATATCTCTTTTATAATTCGAGATTGATTTTTAAAACATATTGAAATCAATTCTACGTTCGAAGCAATCACGATGTACAAGAGAGGCGTACGAAATTCTGCTTTTAATACGTTTGTCTGCGCGTCAGAGAGAATCTTAAGATTTGCGTGAGAATGCCAAATGGCGAGGTAAATATAACATGAAAATTGTTGCGTGGAATAACAATGATGCCATTACGTGGAGCGCCGATAGTATACGTCAATGTCGAACAACAGCGACTCATTAGGCATTCACGGCCGTTGCTCGGAATCATTCAGGGCCGAACGAAATCGAATTGCATACTCAACATTTGCTGATATTCATTGCAGATAATTCTGGCTTCGGTACTGACAGGTTTGTTTATATCTAGGCTGTGTAGGATATATTAATATGCATTGTCAGTTCTAATACGTAAAGGAGATAATGTTCTGGTTTCGATAACATTCCCAATAACGAAAGTAGTTTTTGAAGTTATATTTGATAGGTGAAAAATACAAAGATTGATAACGTTATATATTATACGTAATACATTCTATATGTTTCGATTATTTAATTACCAACTATTTGAAGCGATTTTATTATGTTTAAATTTGATTTCTAATTTTGCTGATATAATTGGTGAAAACTTATCGTCAATATGAATATTTTATATTCGTTATCAGCGCGGTAGGAAGCAACTTTAGATTTCCGTAGAATTTTCTCGTTGACCTTCCTTCAAATAGAGACCTCTGTAGATCGATAAGATCTTGAATGTGTATGGTGGCTCAAGATAATTGAGTGGTGGATGCCTCTCGAAATTCCCATGGAGACGTCCTCGCTCGCCGTTGCTCTCCCTTGATTGCAGAGACCGCTGATTGATGCTCCGAGGGAGAACCGAACGGTGATGTCTTAAGATCACTCACTGTTCCTTGGACTATGAAATTTCAGTTTAGGTCTGGTATCACAAATGGGATGGCTGTGTTACGTTTTCGGTCACATATTCGAAGAACAGAATTAATGCTAATCCATTGTCATTGTCAGCACGCGAAGATAGCTCATCGATTATATTTGCACGATTAATGATACGTAATAATTGTGGACTTTCAAACGTGATATAAATGTGAATATGGCAAAAACAATCTCGTGAAGCGCGCACGATCCCGCGTTTCAATAAAAGAAAATAAATACGGCCGTTTACCGATGGCTGTATCCGATAGAATTGGTCAGGGAATTTGCTCGGTAAATATTATATGAAAATTGAATGAGATGGAAGTAAATTAAATTCTGTATATGTGGCAAACACACACAAGCTGCGCCAAATCGATTTTGTAAAAGTACAATAATGGTTGTAATATATACGTCATAAATTTATAATACATATTTGATAAACAATGCTTTCGTGCACACGTTTTTAAAAATGATTCGGTAATCATCGTAATACTCAAATGTTGTAAATAGAGGGAACCGCGTTGCAGAATGACGAGCTTTATCCAGGCATAATTCCAAATCGGGCGAGGGAGGAATGGGGTGAGGGTTTAAACGAGACGGTTCATAACCACGAGCATATCGGCGTGAATTCCCAGAAATTTGCAACCGTGAAATTTATGGGCACACATCCTGCGGTGTCGGGCGTCACGTTAATAAATCTCAATGCGTCGCAAAGCCGGGCGAGGGATAAACCGTACTTGGGAAACGCGCCCTTATGCATCGCTGTGCACCTCTCACAGCCACTTTTCTCACTTGCTTCAATAGTAGCTAACAGGTCGCATCCTCTACACACAAGAGCACTTTACGGTGTTTTGTTTTGTCGGCCCTTCGCATCCTCCTTCGTTCACGTAAGTGCGTTGAGAATGTGGGCGACTTGTCAAACTGTAAATGAATCGGAAACCTTCCGCGGTGCGAACCCAGTTAACGAAGAACCCGCAAGCATAGTCGAGTGCCTCTTTCCGAGCAAAACGATAGGAACATTAAGAATTATCTTCTCCTATCAATCTTCGTGATTTCATTTTATTGATCGATATTTCTCATAACCCCGATTCGTAACTAAGCGGCACTGAAGCAATTTATATGATGCGTGAAGTGATGCTTTGTATCAATTGTGTCAATTTGACGTTCGTATCCTGTGATTCTCTTTATCCGACTTGGATATGGATTCTGCGCAACAAATTTTATTTTATTGATCAATAAACAATATAAAAGTAAACAAGAATATTAAAACATATTTGATAAAATCCATAGTTTTATAAATATAAAAATAATAAGCATATATATTTTGTTTTTTAAATTCATTTTACTTATTAATTAAAGAAACCATACAGTTATTAAACTGTAAATTATTAGATATGCGAAGTTATACATTTTACTTATGTATTTTAAATTACTTGTTATTTAATAAATATTTAATTATCGTAAAACACTTTTAGGATATTTTACTGTATAACAATTTTTGCATCATTTATTTTTGACAAAATCGACTGTAGTTATATTATTTGAACGATAGTCTTGAACAAGCCCGTGTTTTGAAATTAGTTTTGTGAATAAACGATCGAGGAATAATTTTCAATTTACGTGCGCGATTACAGCAACGTTCAAGGCGCAGTTTTTCATGCCATCGTAACAGAGGAAAAGTTCCATATAGTGGAAAAAAATAGATAATGTAGCATTGTATACATCCTGCAGTATTACACACTGTACTGCCTATTTCACGGTTGTGAACGGCATTCGTCGTTTTAATAGAAAATTTTTACAAGGGGTCGTAAACATAAAGTAGACTATCCAGCCATGGGAAGCTCTTATTGCTATAACTTATAACACGTGGCTGATAATATAATGGGCCTGTACGATATAAAGTGCTTCACGAAGAGGGTTGTCAGGGACTTGCTGACTGCGAGTATGACTCTGCCATTATCACATACTGCCGTCTTAAATATAAAAGTGTAACATAAAAAGCTTTAGAAAAAAAGCATAAAATGTCTTTTTTTTTCTATATAAAAAGACATTAACCTAATGATTATTTATAATCTGCTGATAATTAACCCTTACCGTACTAATATGGGTAACTACTAGTGACCGAGCGAGATTCCTGTTCGTGCAAGTTTCTTTGAGTCTTTCGGTAATTATAAATTATACTACATTTTATTATTTTCCAAAATAAAGAGTCAATATTTATTCTAGAAAGTTGAAAGTATGTTGGCGAATTTTTAGAGACTTTTTTTATTATTTTGGAGAGGTGAAAAAACGAAGAGATTTGAAGTGACCCTTGATGGTATGGATGAGGCACCAAATTGTAGACGGTATGGTAAGGGTTAACGAAAAGATTTTACTTCATAAAGACATTTAACAAAAATAAAGTAGTCTTATTATAAAATCAAATATAATTAAACACACGAAGAGTTTTGATAGAAATAATAGATAAAGCTCGCAAGAAAGGATTAAACGCAAGATCTTTTTCTTATCACGTATTGTGAGATATCATGGTTAATAAGGTTGTTGCAGGAATGTTTCGCAAGTTCTAGTAAGGCAAAGTAATTTGTGTCAAAAATTTTGGGAAAATTCGTTGGCTGTATCCGACGTCAGATATAGGAGACGAGTATTAGAGTAGAAGTTCTTAATATTGAGGCATGTCGCACGTGTTTATTATTGCCAAGAAACTGTTTCCACTTGTGTAATAATAAGTCAACAGAAACACGAAACTTTTCCACCATTTCTCAACGACAATACCAAATTGCTCTTGCGAGAATAACGAAAGTATGCAATGCTTGGTTCTACGCGCACCGTTTATCGTATTAAATAAACGAAAACTTTGTGCTCACGGGGGAACATGCAAAACGTATGTCAGATTTCACAGTATTCGTGGCGCGCCGCGATATTCGCTACTCCGTAAATATAAATCAGTCTGCGCGTGTCGTAACCTCTTAGAAGGAGGTTAAAAATCTTCAGCCACGCGTATATGTATAACCCGCTCGAAAAGTCGTCTCGTAATACCTACACTTGAGAATATAGTGGCACTCCGACTTTCAGACCACGAATTCAGTCTTAGAGAAGGCATACTATAAAAGGCTTTAAGAGTTTCCCCGTGTTCGTGCGAATTGAGTGGGATTTGCATACCACGTCGCGGCGGGAATTTCACGAGAAATGTGGACCGGGTTTTTAAACGGCATCTAATGAAGGTAACATTAGACGACATTGTTCAAGTCTGCTACGGTGCCATTCGCCTTTTAGGAATGTAAGAAGGGCATCTGAATGCATGAAACATAGACTGGCAGCCTGTGTAGCCAGATATGGTTTGAGAAAGACTTTTGCATATTCATTGGGATTCGCGTGAACCCTTTGCTCGTCAAGAAGGCACAGCCTTAAACATTAGATACACTCACCCAGCTTCAGCTGTGCACCACCTCGATATCATCGCGCCGATTAATTATACAGCTTTAATCTGAGTAACATTTTCGAAGCGTCCATGAGGCACTCGTCGACTTTGGTGATAGAAATTTGAATACATGTTAATTATAGCATATGTCGCTGTTTATAATTTAGATAACGCATACTGCATGCACAGGCATAAATTTACTTTGTGCTCGGCGTGTGCATTTCTCGGCGCTTTGCCGTACGTAATCCAAGATACACAGAATTATATACAGTATTTTGAATAGATAATATTACTGGTGCATTTAACGTACAAACGTTCTTCCATAATAAATGAAGAGATTATTAGTAATCTCATGGTGAATGAGAGATGGATAATACACTTTTCGTTTATTAATATCCTATTTAAATATTCTTATATTATGAATAAAAAAAGGTGTCTTTTATATCTCTTTAGTAATTTTTTAAATAATGAAGTATTCTTTCTTCACGATAAATACTACAGCCCCAGAGAAAATTTGAGATTACACGGAAATCCTAACACTTGGCTACAATTGATCTAAATTCGGCCGTCAATCATTCCTCTGGATCAAATAGATAGCACGATGAAGAAAATTGCGGCAGCGGCGGCCTCCGCGGCATTTTGCGGTGTAGAATGTCAATTAAACGGCGTGGCCGATTAACCATAACCGAAACCTCGACAAAGGCTGGAGCGTGCACGGTTTCGCACTCCGGCAGGTTCATCACGCGATAATTTATATGGTAATTTCAGGGACGTAATAAGTCCCCCTCGGCAAACTCCGGCTGCCACTACACACGATCCTCCGGTGTGGCCGCGGCGTCCTGCGTTGACCCCGACGCGGCGTTCCATCGGGAGAGGATGGCCTGCCATGTACACATCATTACTAAAAGCGGTCATCGATTCATCGGAGTTCGACCACTGGCCGTGCCCACCGACCGATCCGTCGTGGTAGCGTTGTGCGCGTCGATGCATAGACAAGCTGACGTATATTGTATATCTATATGTATGTGCATGTGTGTAATGTATGTGTATATGTAAAATATATATGTGTGGATGTATATATACATATGCATATATGTATATACATATACATGTGTATATATATATATATATATCCTATGCACCGACGAGAGCGTATAGGCACATCCATTGTCAAATTTTCCCACTCGCGATCGACCGTGCGGGATTTAATTAACACCATCTCGTTAACTTTTGTCGCGACCTATCGTGCCCGCGCCGGTGTTATCTCTCACGAAGATGAGCTTGCTTGTTCGATCAAGTGGATCGTTCGTATCGACGAATTAACGACATGCATTGTTCTTTTTTCGCTGTTTCAGTTTACTCACTAGATTTGCATATCAATAAGTGTGAAGTATTACACTACCTTTATTTTCTCATATACATACATTCGCCATTAATTACATTTATTTTTTTTAAACATTTTTGAAAAAATTCATTCATTTTAAATTTCAACTGAATAAATTTATTTGAAATTACATTTGAATTCATTCATCGCAAATTTCAAAAGAAATTACATTTTAACTAGATTATTCAGTTGAAATGTTCACTTAAATATATTTATTAGTTTTTTAGTTCATTATTTATTAATTACTTAGTTTATTATTTAGTTCATAGATATTATGGCTTATGTCATGTTTTAACGTCATGTTTTCTATTATAATTTGTCGATCAAGATGAATCTGTTTCTAGATGACTCTTCCTTCTCTCTTTTTCTTCCTTTCCCGTCTCTCTCTCTGATAGAAGAGGTTTAAATATATTTCAAAATCTGTCGCGCGATTGATGATGATTCATGGAGACGAGATAGAAGTTATTAAAAGCGGTGATAATCGATGAGGATGGATGGCATTATAACATTACAGTGAAGCGGTTTACTCATAAATTTTGTTTGCCCTGACAAAATCGAAAAACCGCGAGGCATCGCCAGGGCGTGAATATATTGACACGAATGTGGTTCTAGCACAGCAGTATTTATTTTCCCGGAAATTTTTAGCACGGTGAACAGACACACAAGTATCGAATAACCGTCACATGTATGTGGCACTCTTTTTGCGAACAAATTATAGATGTATCACCTTGAAAATTTCAAGAGTATATTTTTGCTCGTTAGCATTAATATCGTTAGCATAGTCGGTACTATATTAATATTTATTTTATAACTTTATCAATATCTTATGTATGTATTTAAATTTTTATATATGTCTAGTAACAATCCATACAGGAGCATTTTATTCTTAACAATGAACAGATATTGATCTATTAATAATTTAACAGACTTTGTGTCATGAGCAAAAATTTTTTTGTTGGACAATTAAAAGATATATCTACTTTTTATTGCAAACAAAATAATATGCAAAATAAAAAGTAATGCTTGCGTAATTATAACAACGATAGAGATAAAGACGAAAGAGATGCATGCGAAACAAGAGGAGAGAGAGAGAGAGAGAGGGGGGGGGTAATGATTTCCGTTTAATTTACTTCGAAAGAGAGCTTCCACGTGTCATAGACTAGTGCTATCGAAAGTTCAAAGTAGCAGTCGATAGAAAGCAAACGGGTCCATTGCCGCGCCGTTTATAGACGTCTCGTTCGAGATCAGAGAAGGAAAGCATCGGGTCCTAACGACCGTTCCGTTCGATTGCAGTGATTACAAAGTCGGTTGTTAGCGACTCTTTGAAGCTCAATTATTCTTGGTAATGACTCTTCTATTTAATCACAAATATACGTACGTAGCAGCGTGCATTGCGATCTTGAAAGCAATGCTTTGGAATCGAAATTCAAAAATAACCGGAAATACAATATCAAAGAAGATCCTGTTTCAATGAACAAGGAATATCGTGTTGATTGCAACAGTAAAGTGATAAAGTTCTCAACTGCGAACAAATGTTTTTATTGAAATCACGGCAGTGTGTTAACTATTGCCGATAGATATCCGTCGATAGATACCCCTACATTAAGATACTCGACACTCTGCACTGCGTCCTACACTCTCTTTGCCTCACTCTCGCTCCATAATCTACGATGTAGTTTCGTCTTCATTTGCCAAATGGTCGGTAAATCCACCCTGTGCGACGTCGTCACTGACTACAGGAAAGACGGTTTAGCATCACGGCATCCAACCGTCGCGGGGGCGTTACGATGAAACTTAACTGCGATGTAAACCCACTTTGGCTCCGTTGGATGCTGCTAGATGAACGTCGTTTCTCACTAACACGAAGTCGCACGAACCATTTAACGATTCTCTGGGTTGGATTACGTGTCGCACAATCGTCGACCCTGATCTGTTTTTCTAAGCTCGCGAATGTGGGAGATTTGTCTCACGCGAAATTATGGTATGTTAGGACCATAAAGTATATAGACGTTCGTACGAAAATAACAATTGTCAGTTACCGAAGTAATTTTTTATTTTGTTATTAAGCATATATGATAATATATTGATTTATTAATACTTATAAATGTACCGAGCTTAATATTATTTTTTTAAAACTTTTTTTGTTATCAATAAATTATAAATCAAAGTGAAATTTATTATTTAATTATAACGCTATTATATCGGACTGAAATAAACGTCCGAATGACGATTCCCCAATGAGTCGAATACTTCCAGTCCCGTGAGGAATAATTAATTTTTGCAATAATTGCAGCGTAATACGATAAGCGAAAATACGGGTGTAGGTTTACCGCGAAGTATAATTGAGTTTTATAAGCGACGATAAATAATTCATATATGTGTATCTATGTGTTTAAGCGAAATTGGAGTGACATTATGTAACCAAAAATGGACAGGCGACATTTGACTTTCTAATTCATAGAGAGATACGAATTCGATAAAAAGACAAAATTTATCTGATATCGTCGAAAAAGAAAGCATGAAGTCCCTGAGACTTTCAGACTGTCACTTCCGACCTGCAGAAAACAACATTCTTGAAACGAAAAACTGGTCGTGGAAATTGGATTGTCCTTCGAAAGCCCCTGGGGTGTCATGCGTAGGAACGCGAGATGATTCATTCAACACTACATCCGTGAAATGTTCTGAAACGTTCCACTACCCCGTAGAAGAGAATAAGCTATAAATAGAAACGAAATTTTGTACGTGTTGGTAGATTTCCGTAAGGAAATTTTATGGACCGTTTAATGCACTTTTGCCATCTAAAACATTCAATGCTCTCTATCAGATTCGTATCGGAATTGTGCATATTTTATGTACGCGCTGTAACAATGAGGTTTAAGTAATATCATTAAACTAGATTATTTCTGTTGCTTATTATTACATTAAATAACCGACTTTAATGCGGAAAGGATCAAAATTGCAAATTATATTTGGCAATTATGAACATTTGGTACATAAATAATTTATCAAACAGTTGCTCTAATTTGTATTTGCATCAATGAAGTGATATGTATGAGAAAACGAATATATACATGATAGTGCGAATGCATAGAATCGAATAGAATGAACGAATATTATAAATATTTCAAATGTAACTTTTCTTAGCTCTTAGTACATTCTAAAAGTACTTCTAATTACAAATCGCTTCAACTACTCAAATTAAAAAGCGAGAAAACAAAAGTAAATAAAAGTTAGCGTTTGATGGTTGTTCGTTTATATGAACTTTTCTCATTATTTTGTTTAGTAGAATGCGCTGTTGAAGTTAGATTAAACATTTTAGGAGCACTCTGTGCACTAATCATGAATGTAATCTCAACACTCACTCACGTAGTTACAAGAGCAAGAAGTTGTTCTTTACAAATGTTGTAAAATTCACGAAACTATACCATAGAATTGTCACATGTGTGTGTACATGGATTTACATCTTTCTGTTCTTCAATCGCGAGAAATGTTTCCGTATTCCTTCACGATTTTGAAGTCGTTCTTAATTCCTTCACTCCAAAAAATTTCTACAGTCTTTTCTCTCTCGCTTCTTTCCAACATTACAGCATTTACCGGAGCGCTTTCGTAAAAAAATTACATCGGTGGGTGTCAGGATAAACTCGCGTCGTAGCGCAAATGTAAAATGACGTGAACATTAAATAAAGCTCGGAATAGCGACAACATTCTGCGCGTCCTGCAAAGCTCCTTAGATAGAAGTAAATTGTAAGTCTCTTACCCGACTGGTCAACGCCGTAAGCACTTTCGTTTGGTCGGCAAAAACAGCTTGAAGCGTAAGGAGATTAGAGTCGTTATGGCGTCAGCCGGGGACAAAAGTGGAGGAAGTTTCATGCGAAAGTCGCGACCCTCGTCTAACGTTTCACCATCTCTCGCGACGCAAACCGTGCAAAGTGACGGAAAGCCGGCTACCGCTACAAAAGAATCACAGTCGGGATGTACTAAAGTACAAGTTGCGTAACGGTGCAGACGACGTTGAGCCCCCGCGAGAAAGGAATAATTCACGCGACAAAAATACGAAGAAAGTCTCGCCGTGTCGCGGTACTAGGGTAAAAGAATCTCTCTGCACGATGAAACTCAATTCGGATTTCTTTATGCGTCGAAATGAGAAGCTCTTTATTAAGCGCAATTCTTGGAATTTATAGCAATTATTGGAATTTATAGCATTTAAATTAAGTGAACATTCTTATTTTTCTAACGGAATTGTTTCTTAAAAAATATCTAAGAGTATTGTTAAATGCTGAGTAGATATATTAAACGTAAGTTACTTACAGTGATGCGTCAGACTAGTGGTCAGAATCTGCTTATTAACGTCCGCGTACTCAGCAGAGCTGAAAATAAAAGATAACGTAGTTATTATTTGCAACGTTAATTTATTTGAAAAAGTGCACTGAGAAAAAATTGTTTATTTGACTAAATTAATTTAGTCCGTCTTTATTTCTTTCGATGAAGAATGTATGTATTTCAGTTGAACACATTATGTTTAATACATGTATTCTTCAACGAAAGAAATAAAGACAACTAAAATTAATTTGATCAGATCAGGGTTGGTAAAAAAAACGTTTTAAACGTGTTTTAAACAGTTTAAAACATGCTTAATTGATGTTTTTAATATGTTTTAAATATGTTTTTTTTATAGTACTGTTCAAAGCATATTTGAAGCATTAAAAACATATTCAAGAAGAAACATAATATGTTTTATTCTTAAAAAAAAACATTAGTCTTTACCAACCTTGGATCAGATAAACAAATTTTTTCTCAGTGTATTGTTTATTGTATCATAAAACGTAAAACAGCTTACAATCTTTCTATTTTAAATAATTTGTTATTTATTAAATTATATGCGCAGTGAGACAAATATTTACATATAACAATTATGAAAGTACAGATAAATCTCAATTTATGCGGTGCTCGAAGATTAATGCGGCTGTTTCTTAGAAAGCACCGCAGGAATGCTTGACTAGATATGTATGCAAAGCGGCTCACGTTTTATTTCAGACGTCTGTGTTGCTTCCACACGCTACGTGGTAATCTACATAAAGATAATTTTAATATGTAACACTTTTCATATTCAACATCAAGAGTATAATTCTAAAAATACCAAATAAAAAACCAAGAAAAGACGAAAAAAATACATGTAAATTTTTTTGCGAAGCCACATATTATATTCTAAACTATCATTAAAAATATTGTATTGATGTTAATGGTGGATGGTTGCTGCTAAAAGTTGAACCTAAAATATATGTGTGTCAAAACAGCAGATGCAGAAATATAAAAAAAAATTAATTTTATAAGTTTTTGTAGTTTTTAATAATATAGCATATGATAAATGGTACGCCAGGTAACTCTTAAACGGGATAAATGTCTCGGATAACTCGTTCGTGCCGGTGGTGCATGTTTAATGCCGGAAGTGGCTCGACTCCCAGACCCCGCCGTCATCCTCTCGCAGCGGTTTCCGCAAGCTCCGTAGGGTCATTAGCCAACCATTCATTATGCAACTGCGAGGCAGTATTGCGTCAATATGGGGGCGGCAGATTGTTGGCCCAATCGATAACAATGCGCCGTGTTTACCAGCCGGATAATCAACAGACGCAGCTTCTGCTGCCTCGCCTCCGAAGACCAAGCAAGTGGGAATTACGGTCCGCTTCGCTCCGAATGATATTGCGTTCCGGAAGTGTTACCTTTCCTTGTACCTCCCTACCCGCCGGCGATCCGACGACGTCGATTCCAGCCATCTCTCGTATCTCGCAAGTGATACTATTCAGCCAGAAGCGAGTTGCGAGCTTACTGTCTCAAAATGATACACATGATCGAAAAGCTGCTCGAATTTGTAATCTAATCGTACAGATGCTTACACGATTCAATTATTCCGATATGATTTTCCATTTCGCAATTTACATGGTTGAAGTAATTCGGACGCATACGTCGGCTTTGCGTATATATATACATAAATAGAACATAACGATTTTCTAGAGATTTTGTATATTACCATAATGTGTTTAGCCGTGTATAATATGGCAATTCCATTCATGAGATATTTTAACAAAATATAGAATTAAAAGACGTAAACCTTTTAATGGTACACTGTAAAAAGAATCTGGTTGCGTTGATTGAAATTCTTGTTGAAAATGGACAAATTAGAATTTTTTGGTTGAATCTATCACTTTAGTTGAAAACCAGAATTCTGATTAATATACTATATAATCAGAATTTTCTGGTTAGTTTATTTTCAACCAGAAATTTTTCTCAGTGTAAGGCTGGAGTTGAACGTGATCTACGGCTTCGTCAGTCAAAGCGTTGTGTATTTTACTGCAATTATTTTTATGTCAGTGAACTTCATTGAATTTTTTTAAATTTATAAATAAGCAGAACAAGAAGTTATTATTTACGAATAATTTTTGGATCATTATTTACCTTTTTACCCATTTTATACATTGATTAGATAAAACACCACATCGAAATTTGACTTTATCTTTCTGAATACATTCTGAAAATTTACCTTACCATTAGAGGGCTAAAATCAATAACATGAAATTGATGATTCAAAGTTGGTCGCGTTAAACTCGTGTCATATCATGCGACAAGCTATGCATTTCGATGCGTTCGTTACACGAGCGTCTGCTTCGATCGCGATCGTAGAACGGTCGAGCGCGTTCAATCGCCCAACCAAGCCATACGCCATACAAGTTCAACGTCTATGAAACGGCTAGGATGGAGGAAAAGAGGCGCCGGAAGTACGGGCGCCGTGAGATGAAACGTTGTCGGGCGCGATATTCCCGCGCGTAGAAGGACGCCGGTTCCCTTTGATCTAAGTTGCCGGGAATGCAAGGCGAAGGGACAGCGTGCGTAACTGTCGCCCAGGAAGTTGGGAGTAATTTGCTTAGTTGGATTAGATTGTGAATTTTGTGCCACGGTGTTTGAGCCGCCGTTCATCTCGTCGCGCCCTCCATTGCAACCCTATTCCTTCTCCCTTTTCCTTTCCTCTCTCCCTCTCTCTCTCTCTCTCTCCGGTCCATCATCATCGATCCTCATCCTTCTTGCGCCCCGCTCTGTCGTCAACCTTATAATTACAGTACCATCTTCAGAGATGAGCTTGCCAATTCATTGCCCGTCGGAAATACGCACTTTGATCCGGCAAGAAGCGGGTATTAGCCGGTAGGATAGGTCATCGAAATCCGCGACGGTGCGCAACGTTAAGCGCCATCGCCCCGGATAATGCAGACGCTCCCTGATTTCGCGTGCTTTGATCTATCGGGTAGAGCCGGGTAAGGGCGATCGTGATCAGCGGAACCATGCACCCGAGAGTAATATTAATCGGTCGTCAAACGCGGATATGAACGAATCATGCGGCATTATTTGTAATTGTGTCGCGCAAGCGTCAGCTTGGAATAAATTTTCTAAATAAAAAGAGACCGGCTACACGTTTTATAGCCGACGTAGCATCACAAATTTCTATTTATATATTTTTTTAAATCGAGTAACCTTACATTTTACCATTAATTCAGTTTGTACTCTCTAAATCTGAATCAGTGGATAATCACTGATGTCAGTGCCAAGTATGCCACTATTCACCCAGTGACGTATTTGGCACTGGATAATCAGTGAAGTTCAATTAAAAAAGAAAGAGGTTTAAGCATTATATATCCTAAAATATTGATATTTATATGTTAATTTCAATCTTCTAATATACTATATTCATTGAATTTATGCACTAAAATAAGATTGATTAGATCACACAATAAAGGTTAGCTAGGTTAGGAATTTCACATTTCAGTCACTGATTACCAGTGGCATACTTGGCACTGATATCAGTGATTATCCACTGGTTCAGATTTAGAGAGTATCTATTTTATTTTAATTAAATGGAAATTACGTTCATATACACTGTAAAAAACATCGTGTGGATTTAACATCGTGCGGTGTCTATATAATTTTCATCGTGTTAATATTAACACCAACGTTCTGTGAATTTATAACCGCTGGTGTTTATATCAACACTATCATGGTATGGATTAAAACCCTTGGTGTTAAATCCACATCATATTAATGTGATGAGATGTTGATATTAATATCAACCAGGGAAAATTATATAAACAATGCGTGTTATTATATTCACACCGATATTTCTTAGAATGTAAATTATTTCGCATATAGATATTGCACGTAAGTTATGACGTCACAATCGTTACAACTTGGCTTATTCTAAATTACACACGTGTGTATATGTTTGAGAGAGAGAGAGAGAGAGAGAGAGCCACTTTTTTCAAATAATCATCGGATTCACCACGTGATTGGTCACTGAAAGATCTCGCGGCCCGACCCAAATACCATTAGCGTCGAATTATGCACGGAGCTTTCGTGATTCGCGTGTAGATCACGATACCGGCAGACGCGTACGTGTGCACCCGATGGGCGCAGCGGGTGCACGCATGCAGAGAGTCGGATATAATCTCGTCGAAACGGTGGTATAGTGTTCTGTATGCAAGCGTTCGGTATATCTGTGAACGGCGCGGCCCGGCCCGGCTCGGCTCGACGTGGCGCGGGGGATGCCTAACGGCATTGCGAATCCTATACAAGAGACTTCAGGCACGAATGGCGGATCAATGTTTTATCGATATTGCAGCAGACGTAGCGTTGATGTACGTCTCGAGTCGGCAATACGTATATTGCGCGTGCTTTCTGCCGTTTGCAAGAGGATTTATGGATTAGCGTTTGTTTATTGTCGCCCTTGCTACGATTTTCCCCGTCGGCAACTCGCGCTTTTTTTACCCGGATGATTCGCAGACGTGGAGAAGGGCATTAAAATGGGCGATCCGAGAAAAAACGGGGAAGATTCGCGGCTCGATATGCATGTTTTGTGACGATTCCTCTTCCATCTTTCTTGCTTTCTTTAACCGGCTGAAGTATATCCGGGAAGTACATCCGGGAAGATACGCTCGGAAGATGAGCTTTTTAAAGCTGTTGCAAGTTGGGATATTATTTATCCGCATAAACGAATAATTAAACCTTTTCTCCACGTAAATAAATTACAAAACTGCGCTCGCTATCGAGATATGAGAGAAAATGTAACAATTTTCGTCATTACAAAATGAAAAAAAAAAAAAAAGGTTCATCCGGCGAAGAAGCAACAGAATTTCCGTAATGGGCGGAGGAGGCATGAACGAAACATGTTAGTAGACAAAGAAGCGATGTGCCTAGCTCATGGTTGGGCCATGCATGAACGCGCGCCTAGAATCCGCGATGTCGACAGCAGAGAAGGTAGAAGATGCGAAGGAGTAGAACGGAGAGGGAGGACCAGAGAGGTTACTGCCGTCAGGAAACTTTTGTTTAAAATTGGAATTCCTTTGCGGCTCGTTGGGACTAGGAATGCAGATAGGGCGGAGGCGACGAAAACCATGAGTAGGCGAGACGAGGTCGCCGGTGGAACGGAAGAAATGCGGTAGCTGAAAAAGGCGACGTACGATATTGTTTCATCATAAAGGGAAGCTCCTTGCTCGGCGAGGGAAAGCTCTTAAGGAACAACGCCGTCAAAACTTAAGCGCATGTTGACGCAGCTTCTTACGTAAACATTTTGTTATACACTGCGGATTTTCTCGGTCGGGTATTTTCGTAAATTAGTGCAACGCGCGTTGTCGCGTATCAATCATGCACAACGACTACTGGTAAAGAGTGACGTAAATGACTAGTAGTAATAGACAGTTAGTAGTAATAGACAGGTAAATAAACGCGGGCTAATAACAGATAATAGTAACAGATGGTCTTATTTGGACGCGCGTCATCCAATTGCAGAATTTAATAATTTCTACATGGATATTTTTATACTAATTATCCAGACGACACGTATGTCTAAACGACGTCTCTATGATTGTTTTGACGGCACGAAGACGGCTTTCAGACATGCATGTTGTCTGAGTATTTACGCCAATTTACATAGTTTGTTGAAGTTATCACGTAAATTTTCGTAACGCGAGTTTCAGCGAGAGTGAATGAGATTCGTGACTTTGAGCTGCGCGGAATTTATACGTCTGCGATAAGCACGTAACAATTGAACAATTATGTGTTATTTGGCCGAATGCGGTAATCGTTTAATTAATTTGCAGGTATCTCACGTACGCCTGGAATCATGTTCCTGCTACGTGTGCCACTACGTGGCTAAACGCATTAACCCATAATTATCGAAATTACAGACCCGAGCAGCAGCCAACCGTGGAGTCTCCTCACCGCCGTCTCCCAAGATTCTCCTCTCAGCCTATTGCGGATACTTAGGTAAGTATCCCATCTCGCTAATTATTCGAACGCAACCGCAACTTCTACGCGGTCCTCCTCTTCCCGCGCTATAGTTTTGCGAACCTAAGAAAGCGGATTACGACGGCTTGATCGTTTAAGAAATTCACTTGGCAAGGATCTTTTTTTTGGCGAACCGCGTAATTAAGTTCACGCGCGTCGGCTCTAAGAATCCGAATCGCTGTTTGCGTACGAGCGAGTTTTAGGAATGTTGAAAACGCGAGAGTGGCGAATATTTTCGAGGAGAGGTGGCACGAGGACGTAGAGGACGTCTTTAATTTGCAGTTGGAACGACATCGCGAGGGGACGAAGGGGACGATGTCTCTCGTTGGAATTTCGCATCGGAATCGATCGCCCGGAACTATGAAATATCACCATCGACGATGACGTATTTCATTTCGCCCGTCAATTTTTTTTAAAGGCAAGCATCACGGATATCGACGACCCTTCAATGGAATAACGGATCTCTCTCTCGAAAAAAAAAAGAAATTTCGCCGCGTTGCAGCCGAGGTGTAATTGCGGATGCAGTAAATACTTACCCGGAGCAGCGACAATATACAAACGCGGAAGCAAAAAGACCGATTAGAGAGACGCGATGTAATTAAAAAAAGTTTTGTTCCGTTTTACGTTAAGCTCTGTTTATGACATAATAGCGGCGATGGTGATTCGTTTCGCACACCGACGTTGTCTCCAAATACGGAGGTCCTAATCCGTATTAAATTAATCTTACGAAAAGACCCGTGTAAAGTACGAAAACTTAGCCGGCCGCGGTGAACTTTTTCTATTAGGCATTATCTAGATTCCGAAACACCGCTTATTTCCGTCCAGAAAGTGTTTTATTTGTTAATGCTAGACCGTCTTATCATACTCGTTATTATTCAAGAGTCACGAAGTACCGCGTACACGCGATAGTTACATACCGTAAAATGGTCTCTCGGAACGGTATTTCCTAGCTGGACAGCTTCTTTCAAAGTTCGTCATTTTTTTTAAGCGTCATTATCACTTTAAGGATCGCAGGTCCTTCTATCAATAAAGAAATATCTTTAATAAAAAAAAACTTTACGTTTATAGTACTTGGAGATCCATAAATAGAATAATTTAAATGATAATTTTAAAATTATGCGAAAGAAATATACATATTTCATATCTAAATGACGTATGGGAAGCATTGGAATTGCATTAAACGTGATTAAGCCTGACAAAGAGATAAGTGTAATGAATAGTGTGCTAATGTGAATGTAGGTGAATTTTTACTTCCTACAAAGAGAGTTTTGCCCTCTCTCTGTGCTAAGTGTTTCTCCAGACTTTTATCCTGATGAGTTCTGTATGGGGTGTGGTTGATTTTGTCAAGAAAATTTACTAGCGATTCTGACGTCCAGCAATTAGAGAAAGTAGGTGCATAAAGTTTCTTCGACTCGACTCGTAACAAAAGTGCTTTCATGATCATTTGCTAATTCGCTAAATATCGAAGATTATACAAAATATTTTAATTTACTTTTTTTTACGCGTATTTTTTAATATTATTTTAAATCTATTGCAATAAAAATGAAAATTATTTTTTTATAAAAGTTATTAGATGCAATACATAATGCATATACATATTTATATATTTATACAATATAGTATTATTAAAATTTTTATATTATAGGGTTTTGTTATCATGAAAATCATGATTAATTTTTTATCATGATTATTTTTAAATATTTAACTACGTATTTTTGTTTTTCTCTATTAATCGATATCGATAATAATTACATGACATAAATAAAATACTACTATAAATGCCTGCAATAATATTCATCGTTGTTACAATTTCAGTTATTTTTTAAAAAATTATGCAATGTTATTATTGTAAAATATATATTACATATGTATATATAACGTAACACTGACGCAAAATTTCTAAGCAATCATATTTCTTCATTAAAATTAATATTTATAATATGTAAAATTAACATATTTTAATAAATTTAACATTTATGATACATTAACTAACACATTTTGTTTATTTATCTTAGAATTTTTGTTTTATAAAACATTTTTATACATTCATTATTTTATTCGTTCATTTTCTCATAAACAAGGTATGTTATTTTAACATTAAAAAACGTTAAATATCAATTTAATACCAAATATTTAAATAGCAATTATATCATGTTACATTAAGACTAACAATGTACTGAAAATTCGATACAAAATTTTAATAAGGACTTGAGTGGACCGTTTCTAACAAATACAGAATATTTTTTACTGCGTATTTTTTTAGTTTAGTCCGCTCTATTATATTTTGAAAAATTGATTCTCGAAACCACGGCAACACGTGCAGGTGAAGGGTGATAGGCAAAACACAGTGGTTCATGCGTAGGTACACGGAGTTCAACAAAAGTTTGTTTTCCAGTCGCGCTGGCGCATTCCAGCGTAGAACTTTATGCTAATTCGACGCGCCGACTGTACAACATTAATAGAAGTCCAACTAGTCGTCGCGGTAGCGGTTCCCACGAGCGCAAACGCGCGTTACACGGATGTCTCTTGTGAGGATGACGGGACAAAGTCGAGAGGATAATGCATCGATTACGCAATCCTCGCCTATGATCGTTCGGGTAGTTGGAAGCGACGACCGATCGGATAACCGTGTGTATTACACGTAGACTAATACGCCGTCATCCAATAGGAATGCTCAAACTCGAAACCGGCTTAACAAACAACCAGCTTGAGTCTGCATTGTGTGCATTTTACATAGAGATGAACGTAAGTGTGCGTTTGTGCGTCACCGCTGCGGAGAGAAGCACGAGCGAACGAAGTCAAGTTCCTCGCTACAGGCGTCACAACTCATCCTAATTACATCTACCCTCGTTTCCGGATTCTGGGGGCTTCCCGTCAAGAGAGTACACTAGTACTTAATTAGTATTGCCTACCGGACCTGCCGGCGCTGCAATTGAGATGTTTAACTATGTTTCCGTTCCCCGGAGAATTATTATATTCCGATTTAATTTACGATAGCAATTATTTTTCTTATGAGAAGGAAAAAATTCATAGATTTAGAAAATACAGGAATACATCTTAAATTTCTGCATCTTGAATCATATTAATTCCTAAAGTAAAAGATACGTTGAGATACACTTAGCTTTCGTATAAAAATACATTAATATGAACAATAATAAGATTGGAAATAAGACCGTTTATGTTAGAAACATTACTTTAAATACGCGAAGCGCCACTACGGTCTGAATGTTAAGATGTTGAACTATTATATATATATTCATTTAAATGAATTAATTTCAGAAATTATAATTGCGTGCCGATATGATTGTCGGACTTTCAACGTAATATCAAACTGAAATATTAATAGTCCCCCCAAATTTCCAATATTTTTCGCAATAAGTTTATTAGAGTTTTTTAAGATTAAATTTGGGAAATTTTGGGGGGATTATTAATATTTCAGATTGATTACGTTGAAAATCCGACAACCATATCGGCATGCAATTATAATTTCTAAAATTAATTCATTTAAATGAATATATATAATAGTTCAACATCTTAACATTTAGACCGTAATGGCGTTTCGTATTTAAAGTAATGTTTCTAACATTAATATATGTTGTTATTCAAAAATATCTTCTAACGCGTACTAAACGTTAAGCATTGATATCATATAAGATATTATACATATCTTTTCGCAAATGATTTGCTAATTAATTTATCCCTTTCGTGTAAATTGATTTAACGCTCAGAGCCTATCTTTAAATTTAATTATAACAAATCCGGTGTGACTAACGAGCAAGTGGTTGTCGGGTTGTCTGATTATATACGGTGCGTCGAGGAGCACAGCGCTCCGGTTTCGCAAATCATTTATAACCTAGCATTAAAAGATCTTAACGCTCGTGTAGCGTAAAAAATGAACAGGCCGACCAAGTCGGGCCCACTAGCAATTTCGTCTCCCCGGGACATTCTTTCTAATTACCAGAGATTTATTAACGTTGTCGCTGCACAATCCACTTCTTGCATCCCGTACCACCTCCTGTGCGCTTCCCTTAAGCAAGTTCACTTGCCCTATCCCGTGACGATCATTCCTAAAGTAATTGCTCTTGCCGTGGTCTGAGCTAAAAATCAGAGACGCGAAACTTTCGTTTATTCTCAGCAGCCATATAATCGTTTTATTTTCTACCTCCGTTATATTCTATCAATTTAATATAGCAGCGTTTTGTACCTACTGCAAGCAATAATGACGGGTTAAAAGCGTTGTTTGTGTTTAATTTATTTTTAATTACTTATAAATATTATAAAATCTAATTCTTCTCATGCAAATCCGTTCTTCTCGATATTCTAAATTCAATTTATACTTTAAATCTAGAATATTATACAAATATAAATATTTAATAATCATATTTAATTAAAAAATTAATCATTTTTATTTGTAGCGTGAAGAGGATTTATTTTTTAAACAGTAATCTCGATTTATTGAACATATAATAGTGAGAATTGAAATGATAAAGACATATAGTCTTGTTAGGGTTTAAATAAGAAGGCATTAAGTTAAGCAGGGCTAAGCAAGCTACGAGGGTATTTTGGTGTAATGGGGTGAATCCTATTTGATACTTAACAACTTTTGTGGTTCAGCGTTTCTTTATCTTCCTGCTTTACCCCATCAACGAGTTGCAAGCTTTAAATATGTTTAAAATTCTCGAAAAATCTCGCAACTAGTTTTAAAATATTTATTACATTATACAATATAACAACAATATATTATATTAACGTGCGCATGTAGGTGTACGTGTGTCTATTTAACATCGAATTTTGTTTTTGTTTTTATACATAAATAAATGCATGTGTATATATTGTATATATATAAAATATATTTATATACAATCGTTAAGTATAATATAAATTATACTCCGTGATATTAATCCAGATAATAATATACATATTCTGTATTGTAACTCAAATTACATTATATTATAAATTATATCATATTTGATATAACCACATTTGCCATAATGCGATGTTGGATACAACATGACTTGATGATGACGTTTACACTATCATGTCACCTATTCTAGCTAAATTTGTATATTATCTTGATTCGTGCATCTGAAATGATTTGGAAATAAGTGACTCATTATTTTGTAAGCTCGTTGAAAAGATTATTTCGCGAAAAGATACGCATCTTCGTACCATCGAGTTTCAGATTTTAACGGTAGCTGATTGGGGTGAGGCCGGATGACGGAGAAAAATGGGCAGCAATTTTCTTCAAGGGTAGTCCGACGAACGTGAAGTAAGAAAGTCAAATTGTTAGGTACGTTCTTAAAATCACAGATGAATCGAAATTGAAGGGAGAAAGGAGAAGAAAATGAGCGCGATGACTCCGTTAAATAATCTAAAAAGGGAAACGAACGATTTCTCACATTTCATTGGATAATAATGTAATTTTCATGAAAATCGCAATTTTTTTTCAATAGCCACATGTATAAATATTATTAATATGCTGCAAATAATTAATTAATGCACAATTTATTTTTTTTCAATAATTTATTAAATTAAATATAATTAATTGTATTTCTTTCTTTCTTTTTTTTTTTTAAGAAATTGAAAAGACATTTTTATAACTTGTAATCAGAATATATACTTAGAGTATCAAATTGTATCTTAGAAAAATACAAAGTCAGTTCATAATCGAGTTGTTCTTCAATTATTATATAAAATTATCTGTCAGTTTCACTCGTGCGATTCATTTTGTGCTACAACTTATTTTCTTTTCGTCTTTCTCTCCCTTTCTTCGTGTCCCATCGTCTCTTTACTTCCCGCATTGGAGGTGACTGATTAAAGAAATCCACGTCAGATGCTCGCATCTTGGACAGAACGCCTGTCAAAAGGTTACGTTAATTGCCTCGCGCTTGATTGATTAACGTTCTGATCCTATTAACTATTGAAAAAGATTAGAGGCCCTTTCGAGTGTAGATAGATAGTCCCAACGTTACGAAATCTGATTATGTTTCTATCGTGAGATGAAAAATGATTCTTTGCATTTCAGCAGGTACGTTACATGAAATTGTAATAGACTGTGTGGTCCGACAATCATTCATATTACGCATAACAATATTAATATAAAATGATTGCTTAGATATATTCTCGAACTTTTAGACGTGTTATGAAAAAATTATTATTTTAATGTTTTGAAAAGCAGCTTTGAATTATTTTTAAATAGTAAATAATTGCATAATTGATAATATATGCAAAAAGTCGGAGAAATTATTGTCTTTCTGCGTAAAATAGAAATATATATGCGCAGTTACATTCTAACATAATCGGTAATACGAACAGAACAATGTAGTCAATGGGAACGACATACTTTGCATGAGAATACAATCAGTGCAATTCAGCTGGTGCAGGCACGAGGCATATCACTGGGAAATCAGCTTCACAGTGATATGCTCCTACTATATATACCGCGCATATCGACAAGTTAAGTCAACGATTGAGAATAGCAAAACGCGTATGGAAGAGAAGATGTATAAATAGACTCAATTTATCTTACTGGTCTTACAGCAAGCAAGTAATTTGTTTTATTATTGTCATACGCAAGAACGGAATCTCATTTCCAGAGAAGCTCTATTTTCTGAAGACTGAAATATTTATGTAGCCGATTTTAATGAACGCAGATATCGTTACCGTAATCGTCGTATTAATAGACAGCGGCAATTAAAACTTGTGAGAAATGATTCCGCCGACGTATAGCGATATGCCCCACGTCTGAACTTCATTCAGCGTGTCTGGAGAAGCCTTGAATTCTCGGCTCTGCGCGAGTTATGCGAATTGATACCGGTAATTAAAACTTTCCCCGATCGTGCCATGATTGCGCTGTAAACGCGAATCGTGCACACACACACACACGCGCGCGCGCGTACATGTATACATCATATATTCTCAGTATATTCCAGAATAAGTAAATATTACCGTTTGTAATTTAATTTTTTAACTTATATAATCTTTACTTCTTAAATACTGTCTAATTTTTAATTTCATAATTTTTAATACCAGCCCAATATCAAGTTAAAATATATTACACACTGAATATTCTTTTTATAAATATCCAAAATAGAATCATTACTTCTACACTGAGAGAAAAATATTTGGTATTTGTAACTATAATTACATATTAATATAATTATGATTATTATTGCTATAATAATAACAGTAACTATGTATATAGTTTTAGCAACAAATATATATAGTTGGCAACTTAAAAAAAATAATTATAGTTATTATAACCATAAAATAGTTAAAATTACGATAAAAATGATCCAAGTGACTATAATTTTATAGTTATATTTTGGGACACCATAAATATAGTAATATATAATTATAGTTACAAATACAAAACATTTTTCTCTCAGTGTAAGTTCTTACATATCCATTTAATATAAAGAGCCATATACGCACACATGTTTGCGCTAACATACGTTGCAAACTCGCGCGGAACGTTTGAATAATATATTTTCATGCCTGTGAACGTAGAGGTAGATACTCCGATCATAAATCCAATTATAGGTGGACCTGTTCCCGATGACGTCACATCCATCCTATGGCGACCCTTTCCCTTGGTCTCGATCGGATAACAATTACGACCGCCTATATACCACTATGCTCGTCCAGCCATCGATATCTCATGCCTTTCCTTCGCTCCGACACCCCTTTGACAATTGACCAACACTCCAGAAAGGTCTCCCTCGTTTTGCACTTACGAGATCTATGTCTGCGTTCCACACCACAAATATGCTTTTGTCGTTGAAAATAATAGCAATATCTGACTATAAATATCATCAATACCATGAAATAGCTTCAAAATCTAAGATTAGCGCGACAACCTTTAAGATCTTTTTTCAGAGCTATTGATTCTAAATAGTTATTGATACTCGCGCATTTTGTGTAATTATCATGGGGTAATTTTCTTACAAAATGTATTCGATCCAATAAAAACTAGGAATTATATAGCAATTTAATAATAGATAAATATGGAGGATTATATACCTAATATGACCCATGTAAGGCTTATTCATGAGGCATGAAATTGCATAGTGCACGAAATTATTGACGAGACCAGTGAGAATATTAGTTACATGACAATGGGACGGACTTGTCTAAATATAGGCGTGTGCACGAGACTATTGACTAGACTGACTGCACGATAATAGACACGCTGGATAATGTCTAGTGGTAGAGATGTATAAAATTGCACATGTAACATAATACACGATAGTTATGGCAAGATATAACTATTAGGTTGCTCATGTAGATTGTATGTTTATTAACTCGCGACTATGCACGCGAGCTCTAAATGACCGTGCACAAAAACTCTTTTTTTTTTTCGCGGTAAAAGCACATATTATTTTCTAATTTTAGATGCCTTTGTAAACATTAGTTTAATTTTATTAATGTCGTATGTCGAATACATCTCTCCGTACGTCAATGCTGTACAGATGTGTTCGAATTGCGCGAGGAGATTACATTCCGTCAGAGCTGTAATACTTTTTAACTCCGTCGGGACGTCGCGGCTAAGAGCGATAAACCGGCGGAACATCACAAATTGATATTAGCGAGCAATCGAGCACGAAATAAACAATCGCATTTAAACGTACATCTCTGCCACGAGCCGCCACCGTCCATTTGTCAGAGAATATCACATTTTTCCACTCGGCCGGGCACACAGTACCGAGGACTCTGCTCGCCTGTGTGTCGGCCCGGTCGCTGGTAGTGTGCGCGCGTGTGTACCATAAAATAAATCGCGGCAAATAAAGGAAGCACCAAGATACAGAGATTCTCTCTCTTTCTCCCCCCTCCCCCCTCTAATATTCTCTCTCTGTCATTCTCTCTTTCTCTTGCTTTTTCTCTCGTCAGTGAAGTTCTTTCGCGCCATCTCGATTCTGTCGACGTCCCGCGAAAGCCGACTCCTCCGACGAGGTCTGAGATACACGAAGAAGTCGATGGAAGGGGCAAGAGAAAGAACCAGGGTGAATCCACCTTCGTATCCTCACTCTTTTACTCTGGGGTGGATGTGGTATTGTACTCTCTTACGGTATTTCTAATAACTTCTTCTTCTTCTTCTTCTTCTTCTGGTTCAGGCTTCTGCTCGTCTCCGATGTCTTGCCTATCTCTTTCGTCTTATCCACCGTGCCTGCTTTCGTATCGCTGTTCTTATACACCTCCACCCGGCCGCTGCTTTCTCTTCTTCTTCCCCATGTCTGGACTTCACAATGCCAGCAGTAATCCGACACCATCGAGCCTCTCCCTCTCTTCTCTCGTTCATGTTCCCGGACCAGCCCCCTTGCTTATCGTCTCCAAGTTCCCCCTGAACAACAATTACTCCGCCATATTGTCCGCTATCCTATATCGTAAACGAAAGGTTGGAGGTTGAGTAAAACGAACTCGAAGAACGATGGATGGGTGGACGGATAAAGATGGACCGGCGCGGTAGGATCAAGTTTTTAATCACTCTCCAATGTCAGTGGAAAAAGAAAAAGAAGAATTCGACCCATGCGCACCCCTCGCCTTTTCCATGTTCTCAGGCAAGATATAAGTATCGTCATTTTTCCGGATTATTTTTCAAGTTCATGAAAAATCACGTGTGAAATTTCAGCTTTTTATATTAATCTTTTTGTACTTATCTTAAAAATATAATTAAAATAATTTGAATCTTCATTTAGTCTTGTATTAGGTACACGTAATATTTAATGTTTCAGTAATGTTTAATGTTTCATTTAATAATGATTATATGTAAAGTTTTATAAGTGTACATTTTTTCTTCTTGCGTTTCTTTCTTCTTCGATTCAATTCGCTGTATGCATATTCTCTCGTAATATTATTAGCAACCTTAACAATTCAAGTTCATTAACGTAGGCTAAATTGACGTACTATTTTAGATATTAAATAATTATCTTATGCGCTGTAAAGGTAAAAACTTGAATCGTCTAGCTTAGGTTCACATGTTTGTTCTCATTTGCATTGACATCGACATTAATAACATTCTGTCCAGTATGTAAAAATTAAAATAGATATAGTCTTGTTGAGACTTTAATGCTATGGCAACCATTTCATGTCCTATTAGTCAGTATTATTGAACAATACAATGTCTCGGAACAATCGTTATCGTCTTATTCGCTTGATTTACTTTATGTCTATTCATGAATAACCCGTTATCTTTTTATTCTCGTATCCTTCTTGGTAGTATATTACTTGGTTGAATATTACTATGAGTAGAAAATGTAACGGAAATGCATTACTTACAATTCATGAATTTATAGTGTTATATATTTTTTATTACATGTACATTTTGTCGTATTTGTGAAACACATATATGCTTATAATTCCTTCGGCACGATTATACTTGTACTAAATTGCAAATTCATCATATTATTATATGATTAACACTTGCTAGCAGAGCGAAGTCAATATATTACTTACACGAGTGTGCTTATTCTGTTGCTTTTAAATTTTAAAATCGAGACGAAAATGACTCGCGACATAGCAACATCGTTAAAAATGGACGAATGTAACTGGGGAATGACATTGTCTCTACGTAATGTAACACGGTGAAAGCTTTGAAACGCGATGACGAGTGTCTCACAACACTTGCATCGTACTTTGACGTATATATAATTCAGAGCGTAGGTGAAGACAGAACGATAATGATAACTCAGGAATAAGACACAATGGGAACGTCTATAGCATCGAGGGTCTGCGCGCGCACCTGTCAGAACCATCGGCCATTCCTGGCCTTCTGTCATGCCTTCTTATTGCAAGGTGTCAGGCCGTTATACACGAGAAAATGGTTCGGCAGGACTGTCACTCACTCCTGACGTCTAACCCGACTTCGTTGGCGACCGCCGCGGAGGGTGCAGGAACCTTGCATTTACGACTGGAAGTGCCGGCACGAGCTAAGACACGTGCAGGAATATCTGCAACGTGAAATCGATATTCCGGAACGACGGGGTTCGCATCCGAGCTTTTACGAGCAGCGACGCAGTAAAATACGACACACAAAATTGTGCACAACAAGTTCACCCCACGAGCGCTCGATTGATCGCGTCCAAAACGTATGGTATCCAAGAATTACTTCATCAATGCACACGGAATATTCCCTGTGCAGACAAACGTCTATGTTAAAATACTTCAGACTTAAGTAATTAGTTGTATAATTTAGTATACTGGCCAAATCCGGAGGATGTACGAATTTTCTGTTAATTCCGTACACACATAGCTAAAAACATTAATTTCGTTGAGTAATAATTTTATGTGAGATTAATAAATATACTTCTAAACTACTAAAATATTATGCATTTTGGAGAGATTATCAGCGAACGATTACGTAAACAGCAATAGATATTACCGTTGTTGGTGCGTTACTATGGTAAAAAATTACTGGTAACCCCATCGCTCGAGTTTCATCTCAGTGCGCTGTTTGCAGAGAGTTTTCGAGTACTCTATCGGCAACGAGCCACCCTTTGCCGTGAACCATCCTTCTTTACCGACTACCTCGAGTAAAACTACCCTTCTCATAGGACACCGACGTCGGTACACTGCAAGGTACGGGATAATTCGCAGGATATTCCTACCTGTTTTATCCTTCCAGCAACTTTACACGTCGGATATTAATATATTTATTCTCATTTACAAGGAATACAAGTTTATTATTTTTTTTTTTTTTTCAGAGAATTCAGTATCATACACACACTCTCTTAAATATCATTGTTTTATAATAAATTTATTAGACGATCATTAACAAGCTACAAGATTTTGTCAATCCTAGAAATTTTTATTCAAGAAATTTTGAAAAAATTTGATTATAGAATTCTTAACAAAAATTAAATTAGAATTGAAATAGAACTTCTTATTCAATCCATTTGTTGAAAATATTCAGAAAATTATTGTAATCAATAATCATGTATCTAAATTTATAGATAATTGATTTCGTTTTATAGCAGTTGTGTGACAAATTTGCTATATAATTATAGCAAATAAATATCAATTTTTAAGTTATAATATTTTATAACGCCATTGTTTGAAATGATACAGTAAATTCTCATGCACCATTCTCATGCACGGTCGCATTCTTACGTAAGCAGCATGGGTTTCAAGTTTTCAGGTCAAGAAAACTTGATGCCCGAGAAGAGTAGCCAATTCTACTGCTGATGAACTACTACGTGATATGGGCTTCTAATACTACAAATTCTATGTAACTGCTGACGAGACACTTTTCTATATATCGAAAATTTACTAGACCCTTTGATTCGTTGTTCCTATATGATATGATTGTATTTAGCATTCAAAATATTTTGCGTCATTACTAAATATATTACCAATGCTGTAGACCAATGATTACTTGTACTGCTTTGGCCATAAGTATAAAATACACTATCAATTTATCATATTTTCTTAGAAAAGCCAAAAGAGATCTAACAAATATTAAAATAAATTTTATTTTTTAATAAAACTGTTTTTTAATGGATTTTTCATTCAATATAGAATATTTACATTAATTTATGCGAATTTATTAAGCTAAGATATTCCAAAAAGTGATAAAAATGAAATTTAGAATATTAATGTGAAATCATTCGTTCGAATTTTATAAAATAGATGTTTGAAAGTATTTATCTCTAGATTTTTATGTGGCTAGAATAATTAATTTATCTGTAATAAGAATAGAAAATAAAGAATGTAAAATTGATATCGTTAACTGATTTTTATAAAATATTTTTGTATTCGAAAATTTTTTTAATTTTAAAAATTATGTGTGATCTGATATTTTCAATCCTATTATTGATAATATTTGATCTTTTTTATTTGTATGGATGAAAAACAAAATTATAAAAATTAAAGGTTGTAAAATAATATAATCATAAAATTTAAACATTGAACAATTAATTTTGAAATATGTATTTTTGCATATATGGTTATCCATTTAGCCTTGGCGCCGCAGTTTTTCTGGAAAAGAATGCTGTTATTGTATTCTATATACTGTCCATTTGCATTGTGCTGAAAATTGACTTGCTTATTTTTCTTATTTTTTTACTATTAACAAAATCCTTTATTAAAAACTGTAGGATGTTTCATTTTAATAAATGCATTTAAATATTTCGAGAAATAGATAATTAGATTGAGTTTTGGTTTTCTTTAGGTTGTATAGTTTTAAGAGAAATATATTTTAATTTAAAAAAAATTGATTTTGAGTGAGAACGTCACAGTAATAATTGGAAATAGGACCGGAGCATAGAAAAACATTTCTGACATAAAAAACACATTACAAAAATTAGTTTTGCAACAAATTGTTTAAACAAATTGTTAAATATTGATTATAAAGGGGAGTTGATTACGCCAACCGATTCTACGGGAAAAGTTACAAAAGAAACATGTATAACTTTTTCTCCTATCGTTCTCCGCTATGTAAAAAAATAAAACAAGAATCACGGATTATTGGAATTCGTTCCAACCCATGGTTAGACCAGTAAAGTTAATAAAAAAGTAATAAATGAAAGGAGTTACGTGTTTTTTGTAATTTTTCTTACAAAATTGATTGGCGTAATCAGTTTTCCTCTGCAGTTTATATTTAATAATTCGTTTATAACAATTTATTGCAAAATTAATTTTTGTAATATGCTTTTTATGTCATGTTTAAAATTAGCGATTTCAAAAATCTCTTTATAGAGAATTCTATTTCTATACAAAGATTAATCTTTAAGTTTTTTTAATTTTGGAACAATATGAAGAATCAAGGGAGTAACCACTAGCTGAAATATTGTCCCACAGATTACATGATTTCATCGGATTACAAATAATTTTTTTCACTACTATATATGAAGTAATTTGGTAAAATATATGATTTTATTTAATATTATACAATGATTTTTCGTGGTTGCATATATAATTATCGGATTATACATAGAGATTTTATATAAATTTTATAATGATTTCGAGGATTCTGTCCCACGATTACATTAAGTGGTTACCCCCTCGTGATGAATCTCCAGTCTACTATGGGATGCTTTATACTTATGGTCTAAACTAAGCTATATGTATATTAATTTTTTTAAATTCTGTTGAATGGCTCTAAAAGATACTTATTAAGCAATATCTTATAATTCTCTTATATGCGAAAATTTTATATAGAAAGATTTTGCGTAATAATGAAAATGTAATGAAGGTGCATGTATTTCACAGAAACCAGTGCATTTAGGAAAACGCATTATATACGTATTATACCGAGATTTTACGTGCGGGATAGTAAATGAGGTCAGACAAATGCAACCACTTAAAATGTAGTCAGCTGAAAATAATTTATAAAAAAGTAGTTTAGAACGAATTTTATAATATTTATTACCTTTAATATTTATTACCATTTTTTTAAACTCGAACATGTTCAGGTATAATGTACGTGAATTCTAATATATAAAAGATACACATAAGAGAGTAACCTTCGAATTTCGATTGAAATATGGTAGCATAGACCATAATATAATTACTTTAATTACGAATAATTAGTAATTTGCCAGTTTGATTCCATCGATAATAGCCATATTAACCGAGTATTAAAATACTATTGCCTGTGGAGTATATATAAACAGCGATTTGGATTTCCATTGAGACGCACGGCACGTTTACTTGGCATATTCACAGTTTTCGTAATATCGAATAAGGGAGAGAGCTACGTTCGAATAAATATAAATAATGTATTAGCTCGAAAGCCTTATCCAATCATCCTGGATGCTGTGAGATGTTTGAAAATCATTGCACGTTTCATCGCTAGACATCTAGGGTCGGTCGTCCACAGTGTCGTCTGTAAGTTTCGCATATTCCGCACATTCCGAAAATCTCCAAGAGCTCAAAGGGTCCACGTTAGCGAATCCTTTTCCCATCTGGTATCCATGGATTGTTTTCGGTCAACCTAGGTAGATCGTAGAAAAACGCGCAGACTCGACTCGCCACATATTGAAATTTACATACGTATCCAATGTACATAGGGTGTACCTATCGGCGTGTGTACCTATATTGACGGTGGAGTGGGAAAGGTCTTAGGGTCTCTATTGGATTACAGAACAAGCGGCTAGCACTCAAGCTTCGCAAACCCCCCGTCTTGCTTGGGGCAAAGTAGTTTAGCTTTGGAGTATAGCCTTACCCATCTAGCCTTAGCTTGCCTGTCCATCCGTTACGTTATGTATCCAGGATCCACCCTAACATCGTATATCGTTCTCTTTCTTCTCTCGTTCTTTCGTATCTTCCGTCTTCCTTCGTTTCTTTCCTGCTCTTTTGTACGTCGCGGCACGTGACTGTCCCATGCAGGTAAAGAAAATAGAGGAGCGGCTTCTTCACCCCAATCTGCTCTTATAGGGCACGTGTGTATACGAGTGAAAATAGCCCATCCTTTCGAATCGTGTGTAGCCTTCCCGGATTTTCACGTGGAAACTTCTTTCTCAATACGCTCTCATAAAGTTGTTACCTTCAAGTTTACTAACTATTAAATTTTACTAGTGATGAACTACAGCTTCAAATCTTTAAAATAATGCTGTTTTACTGTTTATATTTGTATAATCGTATAACGAATTTAAGTTGGCTTTCATAATTGATTCTTATATTTAAGACCGTCTTAAGTATGTAGTTTTAAAATGTCACAAATCAATCATAAAGCTATTAGCACCTTAAGTCATTAAGATTGTCTTGAAATAAGAACGGACTATAAAAATATCGACTCTAGAATATATTCTTTTGAGAGACTTTCTTACATAGATTCTTTTACAATATATTGTAAAAAATTAATATTTTTAAATTAATAAGTTACTTTTTTATATATTTACAATTTAAATTATTAAATTAAAATAATGGAAATAAATTATAATTGTGTTTCTTGTAGTATGAAAATACATATCTCTCTCTCTCTCTCTAACATCATGGTGTAGAATTCTTTA
This sequence comes from Trachymyrmex cornetzi, assembly GCF_001594075.2. Taxonomy (NCBI): domain Eukaryota; kingdom Metazoa; phylum Arthropoda; class Insecta; order Hymenoptera; family Formicidae; genus Trachymyrmex; species Trachymyrmex cornetzi. The sequence goes on from NW_017296923.1 coordinate 425,979, forward strand.
CTCATATCTGCCATCATTATGTCGACTTCGCAGTTCGCGTCAGCGATTTGAAGCACATGTAGGGCATTTTCGTGCAATTCGTCAGCCGAATGTGCGTCTCGACGTTGTTTCGCGCCGCAGAAATATCATTGCTCGTAGGTAACGAACACCGCGGCATCGTGTTACGTCGTTAAATTAGCGATGCTACTTTCTATTCCGACAGGGAACAAGTTGCCACGGTTGTACCGGATTTACGTTTTGCAGCCAGAGGTAACGGCCGCGCGTATTACATGGTCACTAGCAAACAACGGGTACAACTTGACCCAAATACTCGAAATCGTTCCTGTCTGTCGGACAGAGGCTGGATGGAAGTTGGAGAACATTGGTACACCAGCGGCACGGTCGCGGTGTATTCGCGTACGTATGTATACTTGCGCCTGGGTAGCAGTACGCGGTGTTATTAAAGTAGTAAATTTCACCCTCGCCAGGATATGGATTAGATTTCGCGTATGCTCGCCGGCCCGAAACGACGGTACGTCAGAAAACAAAGTAACGTCCTATTGTTTCAAAGAACAAGAGGGCCAAGCCACTCTGGCGTGCACCGGCACAGCTATTATTATATGCCATGTGATACTGGGTCAGCTCGAAGGGACCTGTTAAAAAAAAGAAGAAAAAAAAGAGAAAGAATCCGCGTAATGGGGTAATCCATCATCGAGGGGTAACGAAACGGGAAAGAACCAACGAATACTCCAAATTGCATTCTACAGAAAGGGATTTCGAACGATCGATAAGGTCGTGAGACGATATCAACGTAATACTTGTAATTCCGCTCGTCGTTCTTCGGATTTCTGCCGGCTGTGTTCGTATATCACATAAACTTGGATAGTTTGCGATAGTTTCCGAAGCAAACGCTCGCGCGCGCGCGCGCGCGTGGGAGAGCCCACGGAAATGTTGCCGTGTATATCTGCATACTTAATTATAGTGCGAGTGAGTTTCACGTAAATCGGTCACGAGCGAGGAACTGTATTATTAGCTGTACATATTGACTGTATCTTTATCAAGTGTACATTGATTTACACTTGAAAGCATTTTACTATTTATACAGAAATAGATGCACACATTTGAAGAAGAATCTGATTACATTAATTCTGGTTGAAAATGAACAAATCAGAATTTTCTATTGATCTATTATAATTCTAGTTAAGATAATCAGAATTTCAATTAATATGATCAGAATCTTCTGGTTCGTTCATTTTTAATCAGAAATTGTTCTCAATGCATAAATTGAATTTATTAAAGTTATGATACGATAGTATCCATTAATGAGAATAAATCTAATTAAATAAGAGAATTCCTATATCCGGTCAAAGTAGATCTTAGTGCTTAAATCTGCCTGTGTGAATTTATATATATATATATATATATATATATATATAATCTGATTTTTCAAACTGCGCATCGAAATCTTTTTCAATCTTAAAACGTATTCATAAGCGGAACTAAACTAGTAATATCGTTTATTAAATTAAAAAACGATTTAATAATTTTTTTGCTAATAAATATTTATAAAAATAATAATAAGATATTAATGAGAATCTTAAATCTGCGAATAATTTTGTTTCGAAAAATATTGCTTCAGCCAGGGTTTGAATCTAGAACTCTCGAATTTTTCGGATGAGCGTCATAACAATTCAATCACCGAGGATTCTAGATCACCGAGGAAGCTCTGACTAAGGTAATATTTCTCACAATAAAATTATCTACAGATTTAAAATTCTCATTAACATCTCATTATTAGTTGTTTATAGAATTACACAGATATATATGTAATAAATTCACACAGAAGTATTTAAGTCGAGATTTAAGCACTAAGATCCGCTTTGGCCGAATATAGGAATTCTCTTATTTAGTTAGATATATTAAAGTTAAATTGTGGTAAGTAATATTGCTGGTAAATAACGTTACGTATTGAATTTTGTTTCATCGAACTATTATTAAACGACGGATGCTTGTATCCGAAAGTCTATGACCGAGCAAATTGACTCGAGTTGTAGGGTGAGTTAGTCTATCGGACAAGGAACTGGCGGTAGGCCAGCTCATTAAGAGTAACGTTCTTTTTAGCTCGGACCTTCCAAAAGACCATTTTGGTTCACTGAATATATATGCACGCATAATCACTTTTACGATGGTTACGCTCAAGACACACCTTACACATCAAAGAAAAGGTCATCGGGCAAAACGCCAATTCAATGAGGTCAAATGCATGTTAAACAACGATGTTATTACTTCCACGATATAAAATATGATTTCAAATTACACAATAAGTCTGTGTAATTAGCATAATCTCTGTGTATTTTTGTTTTTTAAAAAATGATAATTAGCCGCAAAACTATTGATATTGCAACGTGCAGACAGTAATATTTTGTGATTCTTTTTATGAATATAAATTTTTTCTAAACATGGAATTTAATTAAAAACCTTTATTTTTAACAAATAAACATTAATTAGCAACTTATTAACGAAGAATAAAAGACTATATTTCTCAAAATTATTTTATCTAAAAGTGTGCAATAATTAACATATACACTATCTTAAAATAAAAATAAGCAAAAATGAAAAATTGTATTATTTGAACGCACAAAAAGTATTCATACAATCGAGAAATGTAACTTCTAAGATCAGGAACATTTCAAGCTCTTTTGTTTATATTAGAACAGAACGCACTCATTGTATAAAATTGCCAATTAATATTTATTTTCTATAAATAAGACTCTTTATAAGAATTTCTCCTGTATCCGAATATTTGTTGAATTTGTTGTATGTCGTACGATATTTTTGCAAGTGATCCAAGATAGGACAAATATATATAGATAACGAGTTTGCCTGCGTTTCCCAAATTCGCGAAATATCGCGCTCCAATGCGTAACGAAATAGCGGTGGTTAATGTCACGCAACGTTACGCGCTTAATCTACGATCACGGTATGGCTTATCCTCTTAATGCACACGACGTCTGCTAGAGGTCCTATATAGGGCCCACCACTCGATTCGGGATTAGATAGCGGCTGACTGCTAACACCTACGGTTACTCGCTACGGCGTTATCCGTAATTGGAAACTTCCGTATAATTATCCGCTCACGGCTTCTTGTCCGTCCGCATACGGCGCGGCTGGAGCACGATAAAGCATCCTCGTCCGCTGGCTGTTCCGGTAACCATCATTAATGCGATTCGCTTGGTCGGCTACGAGTGTCGTCGTTTCGAGTGGCCGTACGCCAATGTCGGCGTAACGCCGCGAACGTGCATTCGGTTAAAGCGCTTTTGCGGCCGCTATGCCGTAATCGCTGCCACAGGATCCGATTGCGGTTGTTTCGTCGAACTGAGGCACGTAGGTCAGAAGATTCTTGGCACGTTCATAGATTCTATTGATTCTTGGTCATCGCGCTGCTGCGACTTTCGTCGCTAAAATGCGATTGCTTGTTAACATTAATGCAACTAGCGAATTTAATCCGCTAGTACAACTGCTGTATGTACTCGATGTACATAATCACGTGAATATTCTTTGTTAAATGATAATTTTATCATCATCAATTTAATGTTCGATGTTAAAACGTAATCCGCGATAAGCACAATGTGCATGGATTCAAGTATTCACACATTTAAATCCACGCGATAAACAGTCGAGGAATAATGCGTGATTGAAGAAAATAAAAGAAATTGAGTTTAATCGATGCTAGTGCCACTTAATATACACTCCCAGCGGTGTACGATCGGGAAGCGGATAAAAGGCGCGAGAGCTTTCTCGAGAACGCTGTTAGCCGCGGGCCAGAGAGCGGGATTGAGGTTTTATTGATCTCAACGAAGCTGTATTTTCGAGCAAGCTATAACCCAGACAACACACGACATTGCTTTTTACCAGATTTCTCTTCCCGGCGTTCTAGATTCACGCGTTATCCGCTTCCGTGGGCACAATTTATTCGCGGTCTTTTCACCAGCAGCAGCGACGGCAGCGATGGCAGCGACGGCAACCAATGTCCTTTAGAACGAGCGCGTTCTCCTGCCTATCCATCGAATCCTCGATAAATTCGAGATAACGGCTCATCGCGTTCCGTCTTATAACGCGATTTCAACGGTCTATTCTTTTCTTTCTTCCACGATCCCATCCGCGTACCAAATCGACCCAGAACAATGACCGTCGAGTGAACTGACGCAACGACGCGACGGTCGAGAAGCGAAGGGGACGGTCGAAGCGTTTAATATTGCATTACGTCGCGGCTATACGAAAACATATACTACATACGATATAGTTCTTTCCGCAGGAAGATCGGAGCGGGAGGCATTTTCATTCGCCTGTTACGATAGGGTCCGTTGACGAGAGAGAGGAAATGTCTACGAAACGGAGTAGCATCCGGTCCCCGGTTTCTATATTCCGGTGGCGTTCAGCGATGACCGTCCTCCGATAACGTTTGGACACGTCCAACGTCGGAATTCCCGCCGAAGTCTCCCCCCGAATCGACCACCACCACCTCGATATCCAACGTCGGCGTAGCGGCAAGCCGTTATTTCACGCCGTGAGGGACAACGGCAAAGAGTTGGAGAGGAAGGGGGGTGGACGACCCTGTGGCACGATGGCGGGCGGAAAAATTCTCTCTCGAGCGCTCCTCACCGGCCATTAATTCTATTGTCCTTCCGATCACATGGTATCTATAGTCGGGCTTTGTTCTCCGAGGACCTTACGAAAAAGTTGCGACCGAGCAATTCATTCGAGAGTCGACGGGCTTACCGCGAGATAATAAATCGTACTGCACGGTACGACGCGGTGCGTCGTTTGCCTTTATTGCTCCTCGGTAAGTCGCGCGAAAAAGTAACGCCACGAGTTTTGGGCACGTGCAAGCGCGCGCAATTGCAAGTACTTACGTCGGCGATCGCGTTTCCGCCACATCGAACGTGTATTTCCTGAATTGCCTTTACTGCGAGTGCTTTTCTCACAAACGTCGAAATCGTACACCAGATGTGGCGAGAAATAGTAATAGATGTATATTACTAATATTGGTGTCGCTTAATATAGGTAAATGTTAAAAGGTAATAGGTATAGAAGAAATGTTGTGTGTGTTAAATCTACAATATCAAATTTGACCTGATTTAAGTCGCGACTGCTCCTACTGAATATATCGTTATCTTATATTAAAACTGGCTAATTTTGACACTATACAGTATTAATTTGATGCTATATCAAATTGTGACACTATATTTTAAATTTAATCATTGTTTCAGTATTAAATAATAATATATTGAGTAAGAGTAGCGACTTAAATTAGATTAAACTTGATGCTGTAGATTTAATAGTATGCTTTAAACGATCAAGTTGGATTTTAAGTAATTAATTCGATGCTTAAATAATTCGATGTGAATTTATATATGTAGTCATTTAAATTGTCCGCCGAATTAATTTTTCGATCTTAAAATGCAAATCCAATTGAATTACAGTTATAAAAAATAGGATAATGTATAATGCAATTATTGCATATTATATATATATTTTTTTGCAAATACATATTATATTTCATTCTTCGTGACGTTTAAAAATTTAAGCATACGACTTGTACTATTTGCAATAAATTTTGTAGAATTTCAACGAAACATTGATTCTGATACGCTTAACATTTGCAACCGCTGACAGAGAAATGCGCGTTTAAATTCACTTGTAGCAGGTCACCGAGCTGTCAACAGCTGTTTGTTAAAAAAAAAAGCCATCGAAAAGCAATGCCAAGTTTCGGCCACAACAATGTTTTGCGAAAGCTTGAAAAATAAATGAAAATACTGAACATCGACCAAACACGTTTATGGGGAGTAATGGAAAAAAAACGAGTTTAACGGTACGTTTGTGACCTAATTCCCATTTAACATTTTAAAGTACCGCGACTCTTTTAACTCCATTACAAGAACGGTATTTAATTAACGGGGAAAAAATGTTGAATAGTTTCGCCGTAGTTAGTCCCGAAACTTCCTAACGTAGACCAACGTAAGAACCGCGCGCAAGTCGGTTGACTCTTAAAATGTCCATGGACCGAACATTTGAAAGAACTTTATAAATGGTTTAGCGATTGTACCCTCACACTATGCCGTGCTGTGCATCATGAATTTTACACGTAAAACTTCATATCTGTGGCCTTCCAACAATCGAAAAGCCACGCAATTTTATAAATAATATAAAAAAATACTCAAATCAAAATTTTCTTTTTTCTCTTTTTTTTCAGCGTTTTTTTTGGCGTGCATGGCTAATATAAGAAATGTATATCACTTTATACGCCAATACAGCTACATAGAAAAGATGGTTTCACGTCACATTTAGTTTAAGGACTTTTAGCACAAAGAATGTAGCAAGTTTTTCATGTTTCTTGGTTGATCCAGATACATAGGCAAGTAACTGAAGTTTAATCTTTCAAGAAGCCATTAAACACTGTTGAATTAATTCCGCACTTCTTTCTTAGACTAATTGGATGTTCGTGAAATATTTACATTATTCTCAATTTGGAACGACGGGATAGCGAAAATAGTGGAATCGCGGAATTAGCGAACGATCCGTCGAGAAAAGTTGCCACCACCATGCTATTCTTCTTCCATTTCCACCAATCAATTTCCTTCGTCGTCGCGCGCGCACACCCTTCCTACCCAGCCGAGTCAATTTAATTCTGATTAATTACATTTTAATTAATACAAACGCGTTTTCCGAACAACCTTAGGCCGCATCTGCGGATCAAGGGAGAACCTTGCAAACGGTACGGCTTCTTTTTGCGCTTACTTCTCTGCTTTTATCTCAAATGAAATCGAGGCGGGCTTGTCTCGGAAATCCGAATGAGAAAGACGAGTGACTCTTCAATCCGGAGTCGGGTTTTTCCTGCCATAGCGGATTAATGGAAAATAACGGCTAGCAACACAGAATTGCGGGATCGAGGAATCTCGTTATTTTCCTGTCGGAAACCCGTCGTTCATATTTATTTGTGACAGAACTGTTCCGGTACAAATATGCTGAATTCTGTCCGATAATTGCCTGAACACGACGACTACAACCGTTTCGTATCGTGTCATTTATAATTTTTCTACTGTCACCATTAAAGACAGAAGTTATATATCTATCAAAGTTAAATCGAGATAAATTTAATAAATGCGATTTAATCGGAAATTTCCATCGCGTGAATAACTGAATTGAGGATTTGACTCTGGTTCGAGATTGTACGCTTGAGAGCAAGAGGAGAAATTGAAGAAAGAAACAAATCCCAGTTGAAAATCTATTGATAGATTGCTGGATGGAAAAAAGAACAACGGTGACAATTGCGATATTACTTTAATTATCGAGAAATTATGGAGATTGTCACGATTTTCATTTCAAAATTTCTCCAAAATCTGATGAATTGGTAATTGTATAATACGATATCTCCATGAAATTTGTTTATCGTGTCAACTGTGGTTGCGTGACTGACGCAACACAAAAGAAGCTAAATAATCGTGGATCTTCATGTTACGCAATTGTACTTTATATTACAGTGAATCTGCTGTATCTCGTTTCGTTTTACCGTATCTTGTGTGTAACCAGATTAAACGCGAAATACGTTGCTTCATATCCGCGCAATTGCTGGTGTGCGCTTTCAAGACTCATCTCTTGTTTCTTGCATTAGTGAATTTCTCCGTACAACTTGTAGATAAAATCATGTTATAACGATATTCCAAAGTTGAAAGCTCCGTGCTGTACTAATAATTGTTCATAGCGGATGTCCGCCGCTCCTCTCTTCGGAGGCGGACGATCTTCTTTATCTCGACTACGCGGGCGGCATAGTCGGTTATCGTAGAAGAAAACCCATGCGGCAACTGCTCCACCTCGAGATTTCCCGGACGGAGGAACGCGGAAAAACATTCTCACAAAGAAACTCATCGTCTTGCAGCTGCAGGTAACGTTGGCGGTCTGCTGCGGTGCCTCCCTAAGATAATGTTAATATCCAGCTCGGTTTTGTAATTGGCAATTATTTTAGCTTACTCCGCTCTTTGTTCTCCGACGTTATCCCAGCGACGGTGCTCGCTTGGATTCCCCGAAGAATCCTCGAATGTGCCTGCAGCTGCGCCCTTTACGCAATCACTTCGGGGCTAAGCCGCCGTCGCCGACTCGTATCCCCGGCGGCCTGGAACTTCTCTTAACGCGAAACGTACGTCCCATTTTCCGTTGAATCTCTTGCCACCGCACCGACGCCGACGCCGACGCCGACGCCGACGCGACATACGCGGAGAAAATTCGGGATTTTCCAGGGACTCTTCCGCCGGAGACTTACGGTAACGGGATGAATATTTTCGCGGACGTTATCGCAAAACGGCGAGGTTCGTTCGTTGCGAGCGACGCGTGTCCACCCACCAAGGAAGACGGATAGTCAAAAGCGGCATCGGGATCACGATGGGCGCGTTTTAACGGTAAATGCGAGGCGTGGCTTCCGGACTTTCGCGTTACGGCGGCGTGCGCTATCGAGGACAGGCATAAATCCTGATGCCTCGACCGCGACCGGCCACGAATGAGCGTGTGGAAACGGATCTCTCTGCGGCGTACGCGCTTACAAAAGCGAAAGGTTATTAACGAGCCTAGATTAAACCCGATAACACGCCGCGGCGATATCTTTTGGCTCATGGCGATGCACGAGGCGCCCTTTGCCGGCGCCGGCGCCGCCGCCGCCGCTACCCTCTCGTTATCCATTTTCGCCGTTAACGTTTAATGCATTCCCCGAGCGGGACTGGCGCGCACCCCGTGCCAGTCGCAGCAAGCCTTGGCTCCACAAATTTTGCAAAACACCGATATAAATCGTTTGATAACGCGCATGGCCCTAGGCGTCGATATATACAACGCGGGAGTCGACGGCAGCCAGGTGGAGCAGAGTACGAGGGATACGGGAAGAGGGAATGAGAGAAAGAGGGTGGGTCAGCTGGAAATTTGGCGATACGCCAGGCGGCACCGACGACGCTACGAAGTGCGCACTCCGGCACCAGCCGGTGCATCGCGTCGCTCGGCCGACCGAACGTGTCGGATGACGTAGCCGAATATCGCTAATTGCAAAAACTACCACCACGGAACATCGCCCACGGTATCCGCATCGTACTTTTTAACCCGCGCTAACCCGTGCGCGTCGCGTCCGGTTTTGAATTCGATCCTATCGCAGGTAATTTAGACGTTTCTTTTAACGCGAAACCGCAACGCCAGCAATGTCACATGTCAATGTACGGAATTTCATGAAAACTTTTCTAATATTCACACCGGTCCTTTAGACATGTTTCAACTGACACGGCTGTGTATTCGACGATATAGCGAGAATATTTTGACGTCACTTTCAATTAATATGGATATAAAAAAGGAAGACAGACAGACAGATACAGAGAAAGAGAGAGAGAAGTGTACGAATATATAATAAAAAGATTTAAAATTTTTCAGCCCGTGAAAATTCATACCAGTACGATAAAAAAATATGAAAGTATCGCAAAATGTATCGGACATTCAAACGAATAATAATACATTTTTTAAGGGAATATTAAATAAAATAGAGAATCGCGTGACTAAAAGTATTAAAATTAATTCATTCAAATAAATTCACGCTCGTTACGTACAGCGTGAATTTCAATCTTTAAAATGGCAAAAATCCGCGATGATCAAGAGGTTCAGTGAAGAAACGTTTCCCAAGGTCTGTGCAGTGGCGCGGACACTTACGGCAATTAAGCATTTCTCCTACAGGATCCACAAACTCCCCGAGAAAAAACTAAATAAATAGAGGACCGCGGTAGTTCGTCTTGCACGGAGTCGGCCGCGAAGGACGGGGTCGATGTGGATACGCGACGGTTGGTAGTGCCAGGAGCCTGTGCAAACACAAAAGCTCACGGCTGAAGATAAACAGTGAGACTGTAAGCTGCAACATACCTTCGGGCATTGCGCGGATAGAGGTAGGAAGAGCTGCAGAAGGAGAGAAATACACGGACATTGTGAGCCTCTTTCGAAGAAACCGGGGGAGGAAGTAAGACGCGCGAGGGAAACCCTGGCGAAAAGAGCTACCTATAACGTTGACACCTATACCTAACAGCCAAAGGCACCCCCGCCTCTTCCGGAGGTCCTCTGTAAACTTACGACATTAGACCGTCTGCGGAATAAACTCTCGTCTTAACGGCGAAAGTATACATGACGCATAATCCACTTTGTTTTTCCGCTGCGGCTTGTGCGCGATTTTTGCGTAACGTGGGAATGTCTCGTCATGAATCTTTTCTCAAATCTCAAGTTTGCATTATATATATATATATATATATATATTCTAGACTGCGAATTTCGTTCAAATGGAATTGTCGACTAAAAGCGTCGCTTATAAAGGACAGATAAAAGCTACGTTTGCGTTTTATTTGTTAACACAATATGCAATATGCAACATTGAAATCATATAATATATGTTTTAACATGCATGATGTATCAACAACATGAGTAAGACAATAATAGAAATAAACCAGTTTTAATTAATAGCTACTTTTTCGTGCAATGTTCAATTTTAAAATGCTTTGCATGTTACCTGTTGTTGTTTCCGTTAGTTAGATCAGAAATCGTCCTGCAACAAACGCAAATAATATTGCTAATTAATTACTATTATATAACTAATAATAAATGTAATTATGCCATTTCACTGGATTGGAAATAATAACATAATTAAATTTATTAATCGAGCTGACTTTCCGTTTTAATAATACAATCTGTGAAGCAAACGAATATATGATATTAATTGTAAATATTATATTGTTTCTAACATGCTTCATGTTTAGTACAATGATATAACTCTTATTAGAGAAAATGTGTTTACATCGCTTATTTCAACACATATAATTACAGTTCTTTTTCTTTTTCATTCAGTCAATTTTTCTTTTAATTTAAAATAGCTTCGAAAACATTGATAGATAAGAGTATATTTTGTAGCAGCTAATCTAGTTTGAGTCTTAACTTGTAACTAGGTTAGTGGACGCGTGCTCATCGTCCGTGACAGAGGTTTGCACTTCAAAACTACGTGACGTGGCTTACGTTCATGCTGCGTTCCCGGAAAAGTGACGCGTTGGTCATTACTTGCAGTCACGAGTACTCGATCGCACGGGGAATAATTAATTCAAGCAATGTCATTAAAAGTACAGCGAAAGTTAAAACGCGCTAAATGACACGTTTATCTCGGTTTAGCTCGTCAAAACGACACTTCCGTCGGAATAAAAATAACTCGTGGGAGAGACGCAATTATGAAATTTAATAAAATATATCTCATTAAAGAGATATTGTGAGTCATTTACACGCCTGGTCCTTTTTATTTTGTAACGAGGAAAAATAATTAACGTCAAATAATCGATAGGTATGTGCACGTAAATAAAATAAAAAGAAAAACGCAGTCATATAGCTTTTATACACAGCTGATAGCCGCAACGATTATCCGTCGAATTTATCACGAACATATCTCCCGAGGCCTGCATGTGTCGGATTCGTGTATATAATTTATTATCACTTCGCGTTACTAAAAATGCCTTTACTGATTCATTCGCAGACGCATAAAAACCACGCCGTCATACATTACTCCATGGAGACCCTTGTATCCACTTTACGCACACACAATCAACCCTCCGCTATAAAGCACCTCAACCCAGCAATATTTTTCCCTCCACTTTTGCGTTTCACAACTTTGAGCATGAATATAAAAGGCAACGGAAGTCTTGGGAACTTCATCACTATATTCTTTCATCAACTTGTTATCTCATCAAACATTTTACGGCATCGTGTCTTGGTAGTCAATTTTCCTGCATTATTTTTCGCAAACTTACTGCATATTTAACGGCCGAATGTAATTACAACAGATTTTCGCAGTTTCGATATTCGAGAACTAGAATATCTTCTCATTTCACTGTGATTACATGACTTCGTGGGCGAAGTTTCCATTATTGTATGTAAAGTGGCGTGTGCGGATATAAATAAATTTCGTTCGTAGCATTCAGTGGGGCCAAGAAGTCTAAAGCTAACTGAAGTTGTACCGAGTTTGAAACTTGCTCCACGAAGCACAGAAGCAGTAAGATCTTGCACAATGCGTTACAGGGTGTAGGACTCCCTTGTTAAAGATTAGCACGATTCTAGAAAAGCTCTTCGAGAGTGAATGAAAGACACGAACGGGGATATTGTTTTCTTGTCGCGTGCTTCGAACTAACTTTGAGTGGGTAACAGAGATATATAGTAAAGTAGAAGCAAGATATCGTTAAAGAGTAAGCCTGGGTTCTAAGATCATTAAAGAGAACTTTAATTAGGATTAAAGTAATAATGTTATATAAGAAAAGACGTGTGTGTTATAATTAGATTTATAATTCATGCGTACTTAACGTTGATGACATCACGATTTTTTTCATTTCGATCGTAATATCAAAGAATTGTAATAATGATCCGATTACATCTCGATATAAAACATTTGCTTTTATAATCTGAGAATGGCAGAAATATTATGCTAATATGAATTGAACTGATTGAATTTATCATCAATAGTACTTTATTGCAGCTTTAATACTTTTTGCTTGTTAAAAAGATGTTACATTCTTGGGATAAAAAATAAAAATATTATAATCTTTTCAAAAAATTAACAAAATAAATAACAAAATTTACATCTTGCGAAAAAGTAATAGATTATAGGATCAGACATAGGGAAGACCGGGACTGGTTGTCATACGGGGTTGATTGTCAAAATGCTTATAACTCAAACAAGACACGGCAGAAAAATTTCTTTTTTTGACTGTAGATAGCTGATATAATATTAATTTGTTGTGTAAAATGGTTTGCACCACAAGCATTGTATATATTATTTATAGCGATTTTTGAGAAAATGAAGTCGGTGAGTAAATTTTTATAATCACTTATTTTGTTGTCTGACAAGTCTTTGGCATTATTAATCGTAATATCCCTGTATTCATAGAAAATGACATATCTTAGAAGATCTTTGCTACAATTAAGTAATCATTATTCTGACTAAGTTTGTGAATATAATCTCTTTTATTAAAAATGGCTATGTGGGGTAGATTGACCAAAATGAGATGAGGTTAAGTGACAATTAATTTTTTAATATCTTTAGAGGACAGATTTTCAGAGAATATACTTACAAATATATTATATTTCATATAGATATATGTTTTTTCATTTTTCATATAGAAACTATGATACAAAAACAAATTACGTATTTTATGATTAAAATAACTATTTTATTTGTATTAACATTATAATTATTATTATTTCTCAAAATATAGAACTGATATTAAAATAAAAATTGTGTTTTTTATATGTGTTGTCCATAACAAATATGCTACTGCCAATCCTAAAACGTGTGACATCAGTCCAGAACACGTGGTTAATTGTCATATTTTCGCAGCTTCATTTAAAATTAAATAACTTATTTTTATGATATGATGAATTCACGAGTAATATTTTTTTAAATATACCTAAAGGATGTAGGTATATTGTAACATATATAATATTTCAAAATCAGGCATCCACTTTTTTCTAAAAATCAATAATCAAAAACGTGACAATCGGCCCCGATCTTTCCTACCTAATGTTACAGAATGTTTACGATTTCTGTAAAATTGTTAAATATCTACACAACATGAATTTTTAATTAAATATTACTTTATTAAATGATTAAATTATGTTATAAATTTAAGACACTTCCAAATGTTTTTACGTTTATCATAATTTTTGTGTATTTATTTATCACGAATATTTAATAGACGGTTACGTTTAATAAATATACATCTATGCATATGCTTTTTTTTCAAAAAGAGTAATTAATACGTTTAATAGCAAGAGCATTTGATTGCTCCCTGTAATTACAAATACAAACGCTCTATTTGCTTTTATCTGTTACGTTAAACACGAACGTCTTTTTCTGCTGATGCCGGCACGTGCTACAAATCACCCTATTAGAGCGATTAATTGGGTCAAAATCATTATCGGTCTCTCCGTTGATATAATTAATGATCGTGACTTTGAGCAGTTAACTTTAATTACTGGATTTGCACCGCATTCATTATTGCACTTACTAACTGTATACACACACACGCACACACATACCCACACACACATGCATCTAGACATAATCTCGTTAATACTAGAAGATGATGTTAGAATTATGGTGCATTATTTAAGCTATCCATGTAGTTCTACAGGTATAACTTACAGGATCTTATACAGCTTTTGTGAGATAACAAAAGAGATAATTCAAAAAGAAATTAGTCTAAAGTATATATCTATGAATTATATTTTAAATAAAATGTAGTTTTAATTATATGTGATTTTAACTCTCCATATGATTTTATTCGCTAAATAAACGTCTGAGGTATAAATTTGGAATTATTGCATTATTAAATTTTTTCGCATATGAATAAAAATCAATATATATATCTATATTACAATGTGGTTGCGTAGAACAAATTTGTTTCTCGTGAAAGCATATAGCATATATATATATATGTTTCAGAATTTAATAAAGCTAGAACAGCACACGAGAGCAGTATAAAACGCACGATCAGAATAAAATAATTTTCTACCAGCTAGCCTGGAAAATTTCATGGAATGGTAGGTTACCGATACATGGAATACATACGAGACACGCGCATTATGAAATCAATATTTGATGTTGCGCCGATCAATAAATGAACGCATTGTTTTCTGAAACGTATTTTCGTGCTTATTTCGTGGCTCATTTGTGAATATTTTATGGTTAATGGAAACGCGAAAGATTTAACCTGGCACGTTTTCTATACATATATCAATGAACATAAGATATCCCAACTAAATCCGTCGTATCGACAGAAAGAATTCCATTCAAGTTGCACTCGGCATTTACGTGCAAAGTGTACGCGTTCATCATTCTTCTCAGAGTTTCTCGTATCGTCCCCTGTCTTACGTTGATGTAGTCAGAAGGCAGCGCGTTCTTTACACACAAAACAACCTTGTCTCAGGAACATTCCGGTGCACGTACACCTCCGGTACGATACCCCTTTACCAGGAGCTCGACGAACGCGAATGCTGGGTTTCGTTCCCAGCAGTGACTGGAAGAGGGGTTGGGTCTCCAACAACTTGAACAACTTCACAATAGCCCCGGCCTTTGCACGCCACTCGCGAAATAAACTTTACTCGCGTAACTTTAAAATTGATGATCGTGCCGCCGACACATGTAAGAATGTCCGAAAGAGAAATACAACGTCCGTCAATGACAGTTTATCGACATGGCTTCATGTACACCCAGCATCGTATAAATTTTTTATGATAAACTAATCACTATTATTGCGAGTTTCTATTTGATTTCGATATTAGTATTATGAAGGATATGTTTATGAAAACCGTGCAAAAAGAGATGAGATAGATAGATAGATAGATAGATAAAGAGGAGAGAGAGTGTGTGTGTGTAAAAACTCTTTCAACCGATCGATTTCTCTCTTTTTCACAAAAAAGAGAGAAAATGTAGAAGTGTATGTATAATAGTTACAAGCTCCTGCCGATGCTACTAGTTGTATGACCAGTGAGAAAATTTCAGATCTGCCCGAAATAGCAGCTGGACTATCAGACTATTTATGTGCGCCACATTTGGTTTGGTCTCATTGTTACGAAAAGAGCGTAACTCGCCGCGCTATACTTAGATGCAAAAACATGTGCATTTCAATGGAATCTGAATCAAAGTTGAATTTGAAACGGACAGTCATGTGATGCGATATGTAAATGCATCCTTCCTGTGTTCGCTGTTACATAAATGATGAAAGAATTGTAGAACGTATCGTATACATGAATCCCACGAGTATCATAAAATATCGTAAATGTCATAAGTTAGTAATACATTTTGAATTTATTAATCGAAAATCTTAATAAGAAAATATCGAGGACATAACTTCCGAGTGAACGAATAGAATATACTATCGTGTAGAATTTTTGCACATACATTCTGGCCAATAATTATATTTTCATACAGTTACCAATTTATATCTTTCGCGATTTTCACAGTTCAGACAATATTGATTTTTTTTACTTAGTTATTACCTATATTTCCTTATTACATTGCACGCATAGCAATCATAATAATAATTGCTAAATTGATTATTAATAGAAAATTTTAGTCACATATTAATCTATTAAAATTTTTTTAAATTTTTTATTTTAAAATTTAACTAGTTATTTTTTTTGCATAAAATAATTATTAAATTAAATCTAAAATTCTAAAACTAAATGTTATCTTTACTTGAAAAGAAAGAAAGAAAATAATCCTGTATATATATATTTCTTATTTTTTATATTCCGAGAATAGCCATATAATTACAATAAATCAAGAAAATACAAATAAATTGTTACAAAAAAGAAACAGCACTTAATTTCAGTCTCATGATTTATTATATTAAAAGTCGAAATTTTATTTTATTTGAAAAAATATAGAGAAAGAATGATAATAACAAATTAATCTATCTATAAATTTTTTCTGCAAACAAAAATAAATTTTGTTTCTTGTGTGTGTGTGTGTATCAGAAACATTAAATTTTAATTGAGATGTCAGATTTAATATGCGATAACATTCTCTTTATTGAGATAGATTTGAAATATCGAGAACAGAAAATATACGGCATGCATTTATTTTATAATGTACGTTAAAAATTTGGCAGCGACAAATTGCCTAGATCACGATGCTCAGTGCTCGTTTTTGTGGCGTACAATATGCCGTTATATGTACACGCGGTCACTTGTCGTCATTCGCTCGACAGGATCCGAACGTGAACCATTCCGTGTGGTATTATTCCTCGAAATGCAATCATGGCAAGTAGGAGACATCAAACGCGATGATTCTCTACGATTATTATAATTAGAGATTATCAGTCTGCGTTATTAATTTACTCTTACGATTAATGACGCGTAAACGTATCGAGGCAACGATTATTTATCGAAGCAGATATTTCGCGCGATTTATTCATTTAATGTGGAAATTGAAACGATAGGAGATGAAAATTATAAATTACTGTTTCTGTTGCTATATTTACAAGCGATAATTATATCCTTAACGATATTTGGATTACGATATCTTGTATCGCGCTATGAATTTTTTGCTTCGAATTTTTTCTTTATTAAATGTGATGTTTCCATTATTTTCGGATCAACAAATTAATGTAAACATTACTCGATTTGAATAAAGAAAAATTATATTACATCGATTGTTCATTAACAATGCATGTTTATTGCGAAATTCATTCATTCAAAATATGTTATCTATGTAATACTAAATTTTAATTGTATACATTTTTGGATAATTTTTCATATCTTAAATATTAGAGAGAGAGAGAGAGCTCATGTAATTAATATCGTATGAATTGATGCAGAAAAGTAAAAGCAAAATTTTCCAATATTCAAATGATATCGCAAGCATAAAAGAAGGAAAGAAAATATTTATATAAAAGAAAATAAATTTCGTGTCATATTTTAACTAATTGATTACAGTTTCGTAATTTGACTAATTGATTATATTACTTATTCGTATAATTTGCCAATTTTATCTTAATATAGATTATCCACTTATTGATAGTTTGATTTCAACTATAGTAAAATCCAATATTATTTTGTTACGAAATAGAAGATAAGATTTTCATATAAATCGTCTCGGAGTTAACCAACTACATATCGATTATTGACATAATTCTTTCTGAGAGTCAATACTTGGATCGATACTTGTGTGTGGATATAATTACAGGCCTAAACATGAACTCTATATGATACTATTCATTAATTTTGATTGCTTATAACTTGGAAACCATTATAACTTCAACATTTTGATTCTATTTAAATTTTGTCAGAAAGTATTTTATGAATATAGTAATTTTAAATGTAAAAATACATATACATAAATCATTTTTTATCACACGTTTTATTGTCACGTTTTATTTGAAACAAATTCAATTTATACAAGTGCAAAACCGTTTGTTTGTATAACTTTGCCGTTATCACTAAGCTGCAATGCAAGGAAATCGATATTTACTGACGTAAGCTAAGTCTAAGGACTTCTCGTAAATCATTAGCATCATAATATCCATGAATTGCTATTGATTGCGTCGTAATTGAAGATGATTAGCTCAAATCTAATGAATTACTAAGGAAGTTCCATGGTGAGCTTATTCTCTAAAGGTTTTATTTTAATACAACCTCTCTCTCTCTGTATATATATATATATACATATATATTTCAGTATCTATATTTCAATAATTATTATTCAGAATTTTAGTATTAAAATATAACATAATATGTGTCGTAGCTGTTTAAATAAAAAAATTAATTTATATAACATTTTTATATAAGATTTTATATTGTTAGAAAATATAACAGAAGATTTTACTACAATATTGAGAAATATTAATATAATATTACATAACAATTAAAAATAATTTTGCTATGTCTATAAATTCATTAAATGGCATAATGTTGAAAGTTTATCAGCGTGGTTTCGCGTATTTTTAATTTAATTACAACCATCTGATGCGCGAAGAGTATGGTTGCTAAAAGTCAATCATGAACGTACATACGTCAAACCGGACGAATGCACTGTAATTTAAATTACCTATTTCAGCCCGGTTTGCTTTTCTCCGCTTTGATTAAATGTTTCAACATGGCGTGGATATTTATGAGACTATACGAGCACAGTTCGGCCAAGCGTCGCTTTAAACGATCGAATTTTCCGGAAAGTAGGATACGAAAAAGATAAATACAACCCGGCCCATAGGAACTCTAACATAATTACGCGGCGAAGCGTGGATCTTGGTACTACAATAAGTGTGGTACGTGACACGTTTGCACAATGCGTATTAATCCAATAATTACGTACTAAAACCTGCGCCCAACCGAGAAGTAGCTCTTACAGCAACCACACTACCCCGAAAGCATGCATTAACAATCTAAGCATCGCGCGGATATTGACCCATGTTTTACGTTTATTTATTCACGCTGAGTATACACGCATTTTACATATAGATACACTCGCGAATCCCATTTCCTTTTAAGATAATTAATACCGTTGCTGAATAAAGCCATTCACATGTTATATGTGCGTATCGATCTTCATTCCGAAAAACAATATTTTAGTGAAAAAGTAAAATGTTTGTTTTTTTTTAATATGATGATATTAATGAAACTTTCATTCTTGCATGTTATAAATTTTGTGGTAATGAGTGACGGAATATTGATATAACGTTATTGCTGCGTATAATAAACTTCTCTCTTTTCTCTCTGACAAGAGAAATAAACTTTATTTTTTAATTTATATATTTTGTTTTTAGTTTACATATTTTCGTTCGCTGTGCTACGATTATCAATATTCACAGAACAGATAACATATTGGGAGAATTCAAGTATCAACTAATAACTTCTCGCGATAGTTGAAAAATTGTTTCATTAAATTAAATATCGATTCTGCTGTTCAATGAAGCGAAATAAAGATAATGACAATTAGCAGAGCTATAGCTATAAATCGTAGCATGCAAATCATCGAGTTTATATTTATTATCGATAAAACTGCAACAATAAGAGCACGGAATATTTCTAATTGTCATAGCTAGTAATTAACGCTGAATGTACAGTTTGGATTAAAATCAAGTGAAATTACACGTCAATTTGCTTTCAGATAAAGTCTGCATGTAGCGTGACATCGTTCAATTATCTTATGCCATGCAATGAAACAGCAAATATTACATCGAATAATTTTAGATATTTACAAGAACATCCAAACTACATAATTGGAACTTTTTTTTTGTAAAGCAGCAATAATAAAATTTTCTCATTCTGTATCATTCGCGTGAGCGTAATGACAATGATGTCACAAATTATGCCACTTAAGGTGAATTGCGATATCCACGAAATTACGTACAAAGTAAATATATCATCAGAGATTTAATTTGCTGTTACGATTCGATTGTAATTCGATACCGCAAGGTGTATCATGTCTTGTACCGCTTGGTTATCCAAGTAGTTGCATGTGCCTATGACGATCTATACCAAAGCCTGAGATCTGCATTGTGGCCGATATAGAACAGAAACAAGACGATATAGTTCTATCGCAATGGGATGTGCGGGAAGAGGATAACAGTTACGGCATACGGTAACGCGCCAGTATTGACAAACATCTTCATTAGCTCCGGTTGCCTGTATACTGTCTGCCTACAAACGTTGTATATATGCCGCGGAGCTGTTCTCTATCTACCTGAGCGTACCTGCGTATACCTTCGAAGCTGTAGACACGGACAGTAATTTGCCAGGATTGCTACTTGATGCGAGTTAAACCGACACGTCCGCAATGTCTCGACCTCCGCTAAATCTTACGGCACATTATCGGGGCTGAGCGAAACCGTTGGGAAATCGTGCGTCGACTGCGGTCGTCTATAAATCGAGAGACACTTTAATCCTAATTCAAGTCTCGACGTCGTACTGCTTACTTTGACCTAGAAATGCATTTATGAATCTGCCATTTAGAATAACGATCAATTGGCACACATAATATCGCATTCTGATATTACAGCGAATATCGAAATGCAATTAAAGAATGACAATCGCACGCAAATATATGATGTGTTCTACCTGAAATAGATTTGCTAATTACTACAATATAATATAACATCAAAGCGCGATTGTAACTTTAATTTAATGCGGCTAAATAATTCAGAAAATGTACAATTATATGATACATCGGATATGAAAGCTTAAACATGCTTCAAAATCAGTAACATCGATCATTGATGCCCATGATAAGGCAAATAATTAATGAGCGCTTGTGTCATAACAATATCTCTATGCAGATTATATATAATATTGTGGTATTATGATGTATTACCTTTACATCGATCTTTCATTTGTTTTGTCTCGTAAATTGCACTATTAGTTGCCCCCCAGAATATGAAATATAATTAAAAATATCTCATGATCATGATGTACATAACATAATGATTTAACATAGCTTGAATTGCGAAACATTGCAAAGTTACAACTGCAAGCTTTTTTTTGCCATACGGAAACTACTGTGTATATTGAATTAAATGAGTAATACAAATTATAATATTTATGCTGTTTAATCAAGAAAGTACTTTTTCATACATATTTCTTTAAGAAAATTCTTGGAATTACAAAATTATGCAAGTTGAAATTTTATGTTAGCTCTGTAATGTTAGCAAATCTCATGATACGAAAGAAAAATAAACAAATCTCATAAATATTTCGTGTGTAAAATGATCGACGTAATACATAAAATCGTTAAAATACTGATTAATGAAATATAATATGATAATGGTACCATTGTGAATATATTATATAATATAAACTTTACGATAAACAAATACTATTATTGTGCGATTAAAATAATAACAAATTATAAACAGAATAATCAATTTTTTAATCAAAATACGTACGTAAATATAACAATTATAAAGTTATTTTAAATTGACCAATTTTCCGAATAATATTTTACAAAGAAAATGACATTTTCGATACAAACATTTGAATTCACATTTTAAATTAGATTTGTTTAAGAAAAGGTGCCAAGTCTTTATTACACTGTACACCTCTCGGAATAAAATCCGATAAAAACGCGTTTTTATTTTTTGTGGACGGATCGGTGAAAAATTCAACATGTATTGTGAGATATCTTTTTTCATTTTATCTCGAACGATTGCCATCTGTTCAATTTTTGGATGCATGAAATACATTTTTCAGTTTTATTCGGTTCAAAAGATTTCAGGAAAAAAATAACGGTGCGCACATTTTCCTCACTATAAAAGTATTTTGTCAAAGTGTATCATGTTTTTTTTTAAATATAACTAAACATAGGAGACTATTCGTTTGATGTTACATTAGTAACGTCAAATATCTGATATATTAACATACTTAGCATCAATATAGTAATATATTTATATTTACAAATATAGTGCACAATTATCTCGATGTCTCTGATCGAAAAGGTATATAGTAACTTAGATGAGGAAGCTATTGTTGCAATCCGACCGAATACCGAATGCAAGCGCAACATATCTATAGTTGCGACGCAAAGAGATAATGGTTATAACTGCATTACCAATTCTATTTGTTGCAACAAACGAACTCCATCGGTACGTGCTACTGTCACGTATGCTTCGCATATTGTCACTAATACAGTTGCACCCACCATTTCAAATTCTGGTCCTACAATAATTAGAATTTTGGAAAACGCATGTTTCCTCTTAAATCCTTAAGCTGAGTTCTAAGTATTCTCTTTGTCAAAAGTATAAAGCGATTATGGTTACATAATAAGCTTCGACTTTTTACGAAAAATGAGCGCATTCGATTAACTATCTGCTACTTTTTTTTTTAATCGTGTATAGCATTCATTGTAATAACTGTACAAAGAAAACAAGAAGCGAATTGTGCTAACAAGTGCGATTATCGATAAAGTTAGCGTTCATATTTTTTAGACAGGTGCTGTATTTCATCTGATAGTTCCGCATACATTTGCAATATCCTGTATTTTCGAGAATGATTAATAAGGATGTCAATCATAATTATTATCATTACACTGATCGCTCGGACAAGAACAATGACAGTAGCCACGACTACACCAAAAGTAATATTCACGGTATTAATAAATTAGTCGGTGATAGGCAAGCACGATGTAACAGCGTCGTTTATCACGAACTTGTCCATTCATCGTTACGAGGATTAGATTAATTACCGAAAAGCCCGATAAAACGGCATGGCTGGCACCTAAGTGCAGCACGGGCTCGTCAATCAAGCCGGAAAGTAATTCTTACGCGAATCTCCAACACTAGCAGCCGACGAGTTGCAATGAAAACTGCAAAGAATGACACAGATAAAATATGAGGACAGTATGCCTCGTAATAGTATACGATGCATTTGAAAGTCATATTGGATGCAATAAATTTTCTTATTGTTATTAACAACAGTATTTATTCGCTTATTTTTATAATGGATCGCGCGATTAAACGTCGATAATTAATGCCGTAGCTTGCATTGATCCGAGCAGTGACGACGAGTAAAAAATTATTGTTTCCAATGTATTCGCGCGTGAGTGTCCATTAGAGAATAGATCGTACACGAAAAGATCAACCATCAAAATAATTATATAGAACATTCAAACTAATTATTAGTATGTCAAAACTTTTTACAGTATTGTTAATCATACTAAAAATTTCTACATAATTATTGACTGTCGAATAAAATTATTTTTAGGTCTATGTATTTAGTTAAATCTTTAGATATTTCAGCAGAATCATTCTTTCCATATGTACCCAACGACACGTTGCAATCGCAAACGGACACACGCAGCCCGGATCCGCGTCAAGCCTAGATCGGACACGTCGATAGGCGATGCGCGGCTATACCATTATTTCCGAGAATATCATCATTTTCGATGCTATTACCTCGAGTACGCCCGCACGACAGTTGAACGGATAGACACAATGACGATGTTTGCGCCATACGGGGATAGGAACATATCGTATGTAGGCTCGAGTATAGATTAGGTTGATAGTAGTGCAGGAGCAGGTCTGGTCGAGCCACGATATGCTTACGAGATTGATAATGCCGGGACGTCGGGATCGAATGGCTGCTAGATAAGTAGAATCCGATATATAGATGACGCTCTACTCGAGCGTGCATACATACGTACATAGCGCTATGCCTAATTGCTCGTAAATGACGGATCACGATGTCAAGTCGGGAGGTCAAGCGACTCCTCGACGGTGCCTCGCCAACCACGTTCTCCCGGCCGGGTCCCTCCGTCTAATCCGTCTATCCATATCACTATCCATTCGATTTTGAAGCCTCGGGATGTCGGCCCTTCCTATTTCTCGTTGACGACCACTGCTGTCTCTCTCTCTCTCTCTCTCTCTCTCTCTCTC
>NW_017296923.1:449939-479632 GCF_001594075.2 Trachymyrmex cornetzi
TCTGCCACTATCGTTTTAGGGATTTAAATGTAGGTCATCCTACCCTTTGTCGATTACGAGGCATCCGTTCAGCTCGTCGAATAACGATGTGACGCTGCAGAAAAAATTTCGAAATAAAAAAGTCTATCTGCACGTTTGGTTATAAAAACGAATGTCAGGTGACGATAGGAATGTACTATTAACAGCGAATAAAATTACCATTAACAATATAAATTTTAAGTAGATACATAAATGAAGTAGACGGCGGATAATTACGTGATGTGTGATTTCAGTAATTTTACATAACATGATATGCTTTTATTTAATGTTGTTTTTTCATCTCGACTACTTTCAGAAGTAATTCTTGGTTCATAATTAACTTCTATTGCTTTATATGTGGCATACGAGCCGCAATATGGTATGACAAGTACATTCCAGCCACGCGAGAGTCTCTTTAAGAGAGAAATTTTACACTTTTACACTTTTATAACGTATGTTTGTAGAGAAATGCACTTTACGACACAAATATCGTGCATATGCATTTTCAGTATGCTTGACCACGGATAACACGATGAACTTTACGACCTGAAGCTCGTCGCTCGTAATGGATTTGCAATATGTTGCAAACGGAGTGCGGGACACGCGACATCCAGCAGCATGAAAAGTGTGACGGCTTGTCATCAGGAAAATTAATATGGATAGAATCACATTTGCTGGAGAATTTAAAACTTTAAACCTCAACAACGTGACTTATTTCGCAAATATCCATGTCATAAAAGTATTAAAAACTGGGATGTTTATCTGTTTACTTGGAAACGTTTCTTTTGTTACATTTCGAACATAAATCTAATCTCCAAATGTGTCAACAATTTTCTCAATCTGTTTTTAATTACACAGTTTCTATTTAATTTTGTATTCGTAATTTTAAACAGATAATCATACTATATTATTCTTTAATTTCGTTCATTTACATCACTAATATTACAAACATCGTCAATGTATTGTATACTATTAGATATCAAAGAAGCAATAGTAACCCAATCCTTTGAATTAAATAACATTTTGTTATTTTTAACTTCCATGTGTTGTCAAAATGTAAATCAATTTATTTATGTGATTGAATTGTTTAGTTTCAAAATAAACAACGTCCAACGTATGCACTTAATAAATAACAAACTAAATTTGAATAAAATTTAATACATATTTTTTTAGTTAAATTATTTAACTCCATTGTTTTAAATTAACGATATAGTGAGTAAAAACAAAATGGCGACGTATAGAAGTTATTAAAAATAACTCAAATTGGATATAATTTGATATTATGGGATTTACAGTGTAGTACGTAATTGACGAACATGATCGATGCATCGGAAGATTATGATACTACATGGGTTGTATCTTCAATGATCGTAGTGGAATGTCGGCTTCGTCCAATAAGAGTATCGTCCAATAAGAGTATCCTTATCGTGAATTGAATCCATCTATCAAGTCCAGCCGTCATGATTGGTGCTTAAGGGTGGTTTGTTGCTCGGCTTAGAACAAGATACCTTGATTGAATAGCGGGTGATATACGAGCGCGGATAACGAAAAAGACGGCGCAAATCTGCGGGCTCAAAAAGTTTAGCCGATAAATAACCTTTAACGAGCATCGCGATATAGATACGAATTCGATAAAGTACAACACTCTCGAGATAACGTTGGTATACCCCGAGAATTTTGTTACTACCATCATTCCAGAAAAATTATATTTACGAAAAACTTGCTCGATTGCAAAATAAATTAAACTTGTAGGTAATTGTGTTGTGATAATATTAACAATTTTAAAAGCGCAATAAAATAAATAAGATATTTTATCTTTTAATAATATTAACAAGATAAAATATATCATGAATTAGAATAAACATTAATTTATACTTGAATATAATTGCAATCTAGCTCAGATATTACATAATAATAATTTAACGGATGGTCTAATTAAATTTCCGCACATTAATATAAATTAAACCTTCTCAAATTTTATACATTTCTGTCCATAAATTTTGCGAAATATCTGCTTGCTCAAATTTCAACTTAAATTAGATTATAATCTCTTAATAGTATTAACAATATTGGAATTAAATTAATATTAATTTCTATATCTCTCTCTTTATTATAATAAATTTAATTACACGATAATCAAAAATGTGCCATCATGATTTAAGTGTCATAAAAAAATAAATGGTATTAAATCGGCATTAAACTGGCAATAAAAAATTAGCATCCATCAATAAATATTTTATTACCGCTTCTTTGTGCTTCTGCTCATCATAATCGCTCATCCCTAATACTTTCCCAGCTCGATATTAATTGTTCGTATTCGCGACAGCGTTGACAGGACGAGGAGTCTCGTTACTAAGTGCGAGATGCATGCATTATCCTTTGTTCTATGATAGAATATGCGGCTTTTGGTACCGACCAGCATGAAGCAGTACATACGTCATTGTCCAACGGGTGTTCTGCAGTGGTAATTGTCATTTGATCTCGGTAACCCTCCCATATATACGTAGCACCCGCAGTTCCTACCAGCCTCGCAGACATTCATCATTTACAGACAATTGCCTCAACTTGCCTTGCACGATGCGTAAGCTACTACTAGGTAACCCTAGTGAGACATCCACCGACGTTCATTGATGTAATATATATTCCGCATGCGATTGCAATCGTAAGACGATGCGTGCATAACTGCGACGTACCTTTGACGAAGCATCGTCACTTGCAAAGCGTAATAGTTGACTGCGCTGATCGATACTGAGACCATATTTCCGACGTGGAAAGAAAACTCATACCCGTTCCCGCGGAATAATTACGCCACGATGAATATCAATATTATCTTTATGAGAAATAAATGCCGTACTTCTCATAGAAGGGCAAGTGTACCGCTGAAACTTGGCGAAAGGCTAATCGAGGTATTAAGCAATTCTATCATAATTTATTTAGCCATTTCCATTAGAAGATTTTAAAGTCACTCGCATCGATCTTAATATTGTTATGAATTAATTGAGGCTTTTAGCACTTAATAAATTTAAATTTATATACGTTGAATTTATTATCAAACAAAATATTAAATGCTTTCTAAGAAAAGACCCTGTGTGATCCATTAAGAATCTACCGATTCCGGAAAAGTCAAAGCTCATTATGTCAGACAAAAGATTGAATTATGTATTATTCAACTCTTCACTGTTTTAAAAATGTGTCAATTAATAATTTAAAATTGATATTAACCGTATAGTTTTTAAAGTGGTGTCGTAATATACGTTCCACTTTAGCAAGAAGGGTTACAGGGAAGATAGAGAATCTCAGAGACTCCATCAACAGTCTATTTTATAAAGCTGTTAATTAAGGACAAGACCATGGTCACGTTGCGCGTTAGTAGGAATATCTTGAAACGCCTTATGAATATTTATATACACCAGGCTGCAGGTAATTATACTAGGAGTCGCTACATGGATCCCCTACCGTTTACGTCTACTTACTACTTTAAAATTTATTAGCTTTTAGTTTTTATTCTGAAATAGCATTTAAAATATAAAAAGTTTAACTATATTTCGTTTTGACTTAATAAGAAATAAAAAGCAATTCAACAGAATACAATACACACTTAATACAATACGCAATTAATACTCTTTCCAAATGATTGACATAATAGGTCTGTTTTTTTATTCCCGCGCTCTTTGAACTGATGCACACGGTGCAATAAGTGAAATGAAAAACAAACGTAAATTTGTTTTACTTCAACTTATTGCACCGGGTGCACCAGTTCAGAGAGTGCAGAAATAAAAAACAGACCTAAAGTTGCAAAATCAAACCAATAGTTATACATTTTTATTTGTTAGATATGGTATAAACGTTCTTAAAAACAGCATGTCAGCTGAGTTTAATTCGAAAGCGAAAAGGTTACTGCGAACAATGTGTAATTAGGAAAATAATCTGAAAACTCAGAAGTCATAAAGAGAAGAGAGCAAATTACATGCATTAATTATTTGCATAATTATTTATGATAGAGTTACTTGCAAGCTTGCAAGAACACACGTATTTCGTCGGTATGCCTGAATCCAAAACGCATATGCTGTAGGTAAATGGAAATTAGCAAAATGTGCTTCTACGCGTAATAGGATAGCGAAAATCAGCTTAAAGCAAAATCACCGTGAGATGCAAATCCAGATTTTTACAGTATGGGATTTGCCGCTGAGATCTCTGCCCGCGCGAAATATTCGCCTTGGCGCATTACTAGTCAGACACCATAGATCTGAACGGGAGCACTCCAAGGCAGTAGTCTAAATCTACTGCGGTTTTACCGTGAATCTCGGAGGTAACATACCGAGAAACTCTGTTTACGGCCGAATCCTCAGGATCGCTAAATCCAGGTTACTCATTTCCTCTACATCGACCTTGATGCACGAAAAGCGTTTTAATGAATTCTCCGAGCGAAATGAGCCGCTAAATGTGCTGTGTAAATTTATGAAAGCGAAGTACATACATGCCATCTGCACTAATAATAATTTTGCAACTAACAAAAAGTAATTTATAAATAATTTTTCAAAAAATCTAGTGCATATATTCGAGATAATCGTATTAAAATATTATTAAAGATTACATTTATAATTAATAATTCAAAATAAATTATTTTCCACAGTTCTCTTCTATCTTCAGAAACTTATCTTAAAAAATAAAACGTAGAATAAAATTTAAGCGTAGTGCAATGTAAAAATTCTCTCTCTCTCTCTCTTCTCTCTAAAATTTAAAATAAAAGTTCTCAGCTTTGTATGAGTACGAATACATAAAATCATTGCTTCTCCTACCTAGAGATGAGCTTACCCGAGCGGAAGTTATTATGAAGCAGAAACGAGAATAAATCTGGACGTAAATCACAAGCGCGAACATTCCTTGGAATTATTCGCGTCGTGGATTACGCGTTTGCGTTCGAAGTGCGCTTAGGAGAAGACGGAAACTCCTTGACCTTTCGAGTTATGAGGGCAGCTAAAATTCGTATCACGCCACCTGCGTAATATTGGCTGCACGACTTATCGCTTTTCGCCGCAACGCTGACCAACGTAAATAACGCCCGTATCACTGGGCACATCCGTTTCATCGTCTGACCGTTTCTATTTGCCTTTCTGCAGAATCAAGAGACATTTCGTTAGATGTAGCAACGTCAAAGCGTGGTTTTGCTACGAGCAAAGAGGGACTTCTAAAGTCGCCACACGTACAATCGCGCAAAATTAACACATTTCTATTGTCAATTGTGTACCGATCTTATATATTTTTATTATTATCATACATTTCTGTAAGCTTAAGTCCTTTCAACGAAATCTTTCCTACGTAAACATATTTATGAGAACTCTAAATATTGTAGATTAACAAAAGGCGTATTTAGAAATGCAGAAAATATAGGTTTATCTAATTAAAAGAACGTCTTTATAATACCTGATATTGAGGACAATTCTTGAAAATCGCAACAGTATATATAATATACGCGGACTGTATATAGGTACGAAAGAAAAGGAAAGCGGAATTAGCAATGCAATAAACTAAAAGAGGCTATCTTATCTTCTATATTTGTGCTGCCGGAAACAGAGGTAATAATAACCTTTGGTTAAAGAATTTTATCACAATTAGTTTAGTATGAGCTTTCGCGAAGGATATAAAAGCTTCTTAAATGCAAAGAAATAAATATATTCTCAATTTATTCTGTATATATAAGCGGCGTCGAATATCGATACAAAGAATCGATGATTATTTTGTAACAAAAAGTATTTTAAAGCACAATAATTGGATTAAATCCGATGCAAAAATAAAAAAAAAGAAATGTTTCCTTTGATACGTTTCATTAAACTCTGCTGGTTCTAAAAATATTGCATCGCTATTCCATTATATCGATACATATATACATTATTCTTTCCACAATTTTTACACTTTACAACTTTTTAACAAAAAACATCTCATCACACATATGTTTTTAATATTTCCTCTAATGTTCTCTCCTTTTGTTAAATGAAAATCTTTACTTCGAACTATCAGTAACATCGGCAAATACAAAGAAAACATGGGGTGATGGTAATAAATACCAGTCTCTACGGGATCGGCGCGTATTCTCAGGGTAGAAATCTCTATTGAGCCAGAAAATCGATTATGTTTCCGGTAGCGGCAGCTGGGTAGTCATTCTAAGCTAAACAAAAAAGTCGCTGATGCGTTGTCGGACTTCTACTCCTGATATGCAAACGTAAGCTCTGGCCAGAAGTATATATACATATACACATATATCTATGTATGTACGGCAAAAGGGTCCAGCAGATGTAGGATTACTGCTGCACCATTGCGAGAGTACCTATAGCGTGTGGTCCCGAAACGATTCTGTGCAGAGGAGAGTTGCCGGAGCTGGTTCAAACCGAAAGAGGGAATGGAATAGCGGCGTGGAATGGCGAGGGGGAGAGGAAAAGGAAAAGGAAGAGAGTACGGTTTCGCCCGAATGCATCGATAGCACGGTGGCCCAGTTCTCTCTCCTCCTCCTATCCCTTTTCACCTCCTCCTCTGATCCCTCTCATTTTCTTGCCCTCCTCGTCTATTCACCACCCTCTCTTGCATGCTATCTTTGTCGCTCTGTCTACCGTTGACATCTAGTCGGATCGTCTTTCTCTCTCTCTCTCTCTCTTTTTGTCCCCTCACGTCGTCCTATACGAATTTATAGGCCACCTCGTCGCTACACATCCGCGATTCAATAGAGTTACGATGATATGGAAGTGATTTCGGAAGTTCTTGAAATTGCATATGAAGAAAGTTCTAAAATATTTGCGTTGCACGAGATTTACATACTATTATTATTACGTATTTATAAATTAGGAATATACAAATCACCGAGAAAGATATCTATTATTATCGTATTAAATCTTATATTATTATATTTCGTAACTCTCGTAAAGATAATCGTACGAATTATATATCATATATATTATATATCGTGTATAATCGTAATCGAGATAACGTACATTGTTATAACATAGTGACCGCAATGCATACGCTAGGAACACTTGCGATTAGAGTGGAAGTTCGCAATCGCCACGAACACAGAATTATATTGATTACAACACTCATCAACAATTAATTTCTCGGAAGCTCTATCTATATGCGATGTTAGCACATACACTCCAATATCCCGCGGAGTGCACAATTACAAACCGCAATTCTGGTCCACTGAATGATTCCGAGTCGACATAATGTTTCCTAGTAATTGAACTGAGCGTACGCTTGTATTATGTGTCTTGGCTAAACATTGAAAGGTATAAGAGAAATACAGAAAAATATACATACGAAAATCTAAAGGAAATAAATAAGAAATTCCACACACAACATATTCAATAAGTATTATCTTTTAGTAGTTTTCTTTAGATACATAGTCTTTTATATTTGCTTCTCGTGAGTTTGCGTTTATTTTTAATTATTAATGTAAACAAAAAAAATCCTGTGGCTTCGCGGATCTGAAAGTTGAAACATTTTCAAAGCTATGATTGGATTCGAAACACACACACACACATTATATATTTATATATATATTTATATATTTATACAAGTCTATTCATATTTTCGATAGTTTAACAAATTTTTTTGCGATACTTGAATTTCACGATGTTTGAATTAACAATCATATAACGAAGACAGTACACTCAATATTTCAATTAAAATCTATGGCAGTTTGCGGATTTGCGTCACAACGGTCTTACTATGCGAGCGTTTGACGATGTTCGATCCGCACATTGGACCGCAAACCTCGAGGTTACAAATTATTCGCAATCACGCAGAGTGGTTTCCCTATATCCTTCGATGGCATGTTCGTGGAAAATTAATTTGGTTCCAAGCCTTAGTTGCAATACCGTCCGAAGATTCATCGTGACGCATTTAAACTTGCATATCAGAATTAATTGAACGAGCGCTGTTAATACAAGGAAATTTAGAGCTTTTGTGCATTCTTTATGTAACATCATAAAAGTCACTGAATGATTTATGATTTAGAGATGATTGAGATATTACACAAATAAAATTCAATTTCCAAAAAATCCGATCCTCGACGTTTTAGAACACCGAGAGATTATCGAGGATTCCCACTTTGCGCTTATTATCAACTTCATCTCTCCATCATTCGGAACGAATATACACTCCTACGCGATTCGACTTGATATAGAGCTTAATCGGGGCTTAGCTTATGCCTCGGTGTCTGCATGCATACAGATATCCTCGACAAATTTTTTCTCTCGCGATATCCGTCGGTGCTGGCGAATCGCTAACAATATCCAGTTAGCCGCGTGGCAGATCCCGAGGAAAACTGGCATTACCCAGCACCTTAATGGTTGTACCGAGCAAAGTTCTTGGCTACCGAAGAAACGACCCGCTTTACTATAAATTCCAGATAAGCCAAGGTTTATGGACGGTTTGCAGTTAAGACATCACGCCCGCGCGCACATGAACGCGAGCGGATCTCATCCACATCGCGGAAAACAAACAATCCACGCAATTACTATCTTCGTTCGATATCAGATTAGAGCCAACGACTGAATGGTACACGTTGCATGTTTCGATTCTCACAGTGTAATCATAAAAGATAAAGCAGAATGTTAACTACCAGTCTGGAAAAACATGGAATTTTTAGGGGATTTCTTTTTTATGAAAAAAATCAGATTTTCTGAAATTTCATGAAATTTTATCGATACTCATGGAAATTTTTCGAATTTTACTTATTCTTTTTTTTCTAAAAAAACGCTGTTTTTTTATCATTTTTTCTTGGTAATATACAATGTTGAAAAATCAATTAGTAATAAGTATGATATACACATCCATGTACCTATATTTACGTACATTTTCGAGTGTCTCGCGAATTTATATTTAAAAAAATCAGGATGACAGTAGAAGACAATACTTGTTAGCAGAAGAAAGTAGCTCACTGATACTATATTGTATTGAGTCTTTCTCTTATATCATCCTAGATTTCATGATCCTAATTGTAAGAAATAATAAAATTGATAAATATAATTTCTCGGAATTCCTGTCTTCTACTAATTTACACACAATTATAATATAGTTTATTTGCGTTACTCCAATTTATTTCAAAGTTGTATTTTAAAAATTTGATCTCATGAAATTTTGAACAAAAATATTTGAAAAATCCAGACATTCTCAGGGAATTTTTTATAAGATTTTATTAAATACATTGAAAATATCTGAAATAAAAATCACAGTTAATATCATAAAAAAATATACTTGTATATTTATATAAAATCTAGGTTAACTGCAAGTTAACCATTAAATAATAACAAGTCAAAAATCGATCAATACGTGAATAACATAAATAAGCAAAGATAGTCTTATTCAGTCAAAGCGATGTTGGATTCTCCGTGACAGGTGTCTTTACTAATTCGACTTCTGAGACATGTGGTTCAAACTCTGGCCTGAGATCCAGATTCGAATTCTGGCTAGGGTGATATTTTTTGTAATAAATTCTTTACAGTGTTTTAAACTTTCGATACCATTAATAATTACAACAAATAATTACAATCGATGCACAGTTCGTATAAACTGAAAAAGTTTACATTCATGCAAAAATATTAGATACCAAAATACCGCTTTGATTAAAGCCGTTTGAATGACTTTTATTTATTTATGTTAATCTATTATTAAACATTTTATTAAATATTTTAACGAAAGAAGAGATATATATCAAATAATATATTTAGATCTTTCTATATCTAGATGTAGAACATCTGCAATCTCTCTCTCTCTCTCTCTCTCTCTCTCTCTCTCTCTCTCTATCATGTCATTTTTATGAAGAGAAACTCGAGAATTAGAGATAACGTATCCGAATCGAAAAGCACAGTTTATAGCTAGATCAATTAAATGCTCAAATGGTAATCGAATTAAAAATTAATTTCTACCTCTCTCTTTGTCAGTATTAATACAGTTTTAATCGAAGGATTTATTTTTACCGGTGTCGATTATAGTGAGATTAGTTAATATTAAATCAACAGAAGATTGACTATTTCTGTCGCAAGAGGTGTGTCAGACTTCCTCCAAGTTTTAGCAACCGACAGTGTCTTCGGGCTACGTTCACCTTTCTTAAACTTGAATTTTTCATCTAATTCTGACGCAGGGTCGTGCGAACGACTACGCGTCAATTTTCGCGTGGATTAAATATTAGAGAGGTAAAGCGTCTTTTCCCTATCTCGCAAAAGTAGCAGATGAAAGAAGACTGGAGGGATCCGACGTGGGAGACGAATGGTCGTAGGTTGCGCCGTGTGTTAGAAACGATATTCGATGCGAGATGACGTTTAGAGAGTTAGGGTAGTTTTCTCGATGTGGGAGAGAAAGTATGCCGATGATTTAACGGTAACATAAATATTGCAGTTTTTCAAAAGTTTCGACGGCACATCGAATGTTGTAATTTTTAAAGATGAACAAGGATCGATCATTGCTACGAAAACGAAAAACATTATTTAGTAATCCAATTTTGCTGAGCAAATGCACGTTACCGAGAAAATGATCCAAATAAAATTTCTTTTCAACGTTACTGTTACTTTATATGCAAAGAATTGTTCATTGGATATTTAATTATGTAATTACGTACATAACGAATGGAAATTTATTAAAATGCACACAGCTGAGAAACGTGTTATAAATTGAATAAATTGATTTAATCAACCGTAACAGTATTTACACGTGAAACCGTGCGTTTGATGTGAATTCGTTTAGTTAAGTGTTACTTGTGACATTTCATATTTCTATCGACAGCTAATTACAAATATCAACGCTCTGGTGAACACATCGTGCGCACGTTATTAATTACACGGATGCATTTATCGCACGAATATTATGGTAACAAACAGCCTGGATTTGGACTAATATTACAGTTGGATATAGTATAGGCACCGACAAGAAATAATGCTCTTTTAAACCAAATCAAAGTTCTAAAACTCATTAAACTAAAAATATATTTGTTAAAGATTTTCTATTAATGTGGCACTGCAGAAATTGTAGTACATCGCTTGAATTGATTGATGCATAACTATAAAATGTATGTCGCCTCATTCGTTTATTGTTGAAACGTCAACAAGTTACGAAATGTCGACAAGTTACTGCATACATTTCTCTGAACGTCGCTGAGCGATGGGTGGTATGAAAGAGTATGCAGGTGGATCCGTTCATCGCGTATCTCCTAGGAGAATTGGTTTTTCCGGGCGGAAGTGAACGCCAATAAACGAAGCACGGCACTCAGTCACTCAGTCGCTCAGCGAAGTTGACCGAGATTCGGCTGGCAAAGCACAATAACTCGCCACATCAGTCCCGGGATTTTGCAGAGCGCGCGCGCTGCGAGCAACGCGTGCACACATCTATGTGTGGCGTTGCTGCAAGCTCTGCGGAGCGTTTTCACGCTTCGATGAATCCCGCAGTTCGATTGAATCGAGATGTTCCCGTGGCCGTGTTCGTCCCCCGGTTTGCGAATTTCCAATAAAAGGTCCGCGCAAGACAGGTCCGGACTATCGTCGGAAGTTGAGACGACGAAATTATTTAAAATCACGTTTACCTCAGAGCGTGGACGTACAACGTAATCACGGGAAAAAATTATCCATCTGCGATCGCCTAATGATTTAATGTATGTATCAATCAAATTCAAGGATTCTCAATTTCAAGAGATGAAGGAAGTTTTTCTTTGCGAAAAATTATCAATTTGCTTGAAGCGAAACTTTTAGTGTACCTTTAAAAGTATTGTACGATTAATGTGCAAATAATGGAAGATTTGAAATCTGAATAATATCGGAAATTACGTATATACTTCCATAAGAGAATTGGACATTTGCACAAATTCGAGCGGAATTATTATTGCAATACATGTTGAGCTTTTTAATCATTTATCGTACATCCGCACTGTCTGTAATGCTTTCTGTTGCTTTACAACATAAATATTCAGACTGTATTTAATATTTTGCAATACTCGACGGAGCTTATGATTTATGAACAACGCGTTTCATCGTCAACATATTGTTCTTTTTGGTCTTTTACTAAAATGGAAAATTTATAATTATCGAGATCATTCTCGACTTTAATTAAAATTTGTTAAGTATATTTATGATATACGTAGTTGAACTGTAAAATGCAATATATATCTGTGTATATATAACTTTCATATATCCTATTTGTTTATATCATATGTAAAAAAATGCATTCCATTTTCTCAGTTTTCTCTGTACAATTTTTCACCTAAATATCACTGCCAATCAGCAGTCAAATTTTATCAAAACTAATTGATCCATTTATTATTTCCGTACAATAAATCATGTTGTGTTCTAGCTCTTTTACAATACTCTACGTTTTAATTCAATTTTTCGAGCTACAATATAAAACTGCTTTCGGTTGTATTTGAAATTCCACACGATACGTATAAGATACGTTTGCAATGATAGGATAATCGTACGCGATATCTCGCCATTTTAACGATGATATTCTTAAAAAAAAATTTGCACGCTCTCGAAATCGTCGCTCAATGCGCGCAAAGAACAAACGTGTCGCGCATCGATTACAAACCGGAATTTGGATTTCTTCCGCCGAAACGGGTGACGATTGCGCACGGAAATGTGACTCTCGAAAGGGTCAAACAATAAATTACCCGGGGCGTACCCGGCAGTAAACGGCGTTATTAACTTTCCCGTCGAAACGACAAATCCGTTTAACGCGCGGCTACGCCGACTGCATCGGTAATAAGTTTCATTCGCGTCCAGCCCAGCGCCACGGCACTCGAAGAGACTATTAGTCGTGCGTTTGTTTTACGAATGCGGATACGCACAGGTATTATGAGGTGCAGCTGCGCCGCAGGTGCGGAGAGGAAAATACGGTAAATCCGGCTGGGATTTTTCGAACTGACGTATTCCGGTTGTTACAAAACGTCGGTGCGTGTATGCGTGAAAGTGATACGTGTCTCATCGTAAAAAACATGCAGATATATATACGGTATATACATATTGTTTATGAGCGACGAATGAATTTCTACTTTAACTCGAATAAAAACATGTCTAAAAACTTTGCGATCGCAAAACACTGTAACGAGAGCCGTATACCGGAATGTAATCAATTTCTCATATCGGTAAGTATAGTCATAACCGAACCGTAATGTATATAAATACAGAGACTAGCTCGTAACAGAGTTATTAGTTATAAAAATCGCGCGTTAATCGTATTTGCTACATACGTTTCTTGTTCTACCGAAAACGCATAATAACATTTGACAGATGACATTCGCTATTCAAGGCGCACGCGATCGTTTTACGTGATCGTGGGGAACTACGGTGGATTAAACGAGAAACACGAGAGGAGCCGACGAATAAGCCGATATAAAGTACGAAAATATATTTTCCAACGGGAAAGTGGTCGATTCGCGTCGTGGCACGAGAAAAAGATGCGAGAGTAGCTGAAAAGCAGGATCGATCAGCTGATACCCTGGGGTAAGCTAAAGTTTCGTTTACCGACCTCCTCGCTGATACACTGCAAATGGCATATCCCCGTGGTACGCATATATACAACATATATATATTATATATATATATTATATATAATATTATATACTTAGAAGTATGCCGTTGCCGTATGCCACAGGAAGCAATATAACTTTCTCACCAATTAATTTCATAGCAACAAACGTGCGGGATTAATTCGAAGTTAAACGGCGCCGGCGCAAATTCGGATGGTAATGAGGTCACGGGGTTGTGCTATGGGCTAGCAACGGAGGTTACATGCTCACCTCCCACACCCATATGATACTTTCTCGTCGCTCCGTACTTCTTTTATTCCACCCTCCTGAAATCTTCAAGTTCTGTACCTTTTCTCGTCCCTCCGTTCCCCTCTCTTTCTACCTATCTTTTGGTTCTTTCTCGGAATAATCTGATTTCAGTCATTGTTAGAAGCTTTTACTCCAGCGTGTTCTCGGATCCGTTCCGGCTTGTTTGGCAACTCACGCAACCCATCTTCAGATTGGATAAGCTTCCATTCTGCCGGTTTCATTAATCAATATGTAAATTCTTTCGCTTAACGCTTTTCCCCGGAAATGGAAAGAACCGGAAACTTACATTCTCCATATAAGTTGCGTAACGCGCCGACAGAATTTGCATGTTGCTAAAGTTTGCTAAAGTACTTTGTTTCACAAATTTCTGTTAGAGTTGTATTAGAGTCTTGTATCTAATTCGCATTAACTTGACGGTTGATTACGAAGAAATATCTAATTGGGAGTTCAATTTCGATACGTAAACTGCGTGTAAATATAATGAGAGCATGTCTGAGAATTTCGACCGGTGCGCTAATAAAAGTTTCAAGGAGATTCTACCGCAGTGGACAGTGGGCGATGGTTCCTCGCTTAGAAGCAGGGACTGTGGATGGCATCCTCGGCTACAACTTTCGTGAAGCCCAACCTGAATTATTTGCATGGTACACCTCAAAGCCTTGACCAAGCAGTGCTTGCCGTTACTGTTACTACACAGAGAAAAATAAAGGAAAAAAAAAAAGAATAAAAGGCATAAAATTGGATACCTAGACAGACGAGACCAGATAGGAAACTTTATTCTCCGCTGATGGTATTAGCCGGAAAACGTTGGGAATCAAATAATCGTGTTCTTTGCTGTCTTCCTGTCTTAACAGAGAGGCAAAATAGTTGACTCTAAAAGCACTGCTGTAATTTCATAATATTCAGAGTCACCTATGTACAAAAATATTTTACTAATGTGCGCGGCCTTTGTACATTCTCTCTTTTGAAAGATAACAAATTAAAATGTGTTATTCTTGAGATATATATATATATGTGTGTGTGTGTGTGTGTGTGTGTGTGTGCGTGTGTGTATGTAGATAACTGCAGTGTGTAATATGGTTTTCATAATATAGCGATACAGCGTTTATTTACAACTGCCTTCATTTAATTAACATTTCCTCCAAATAGACGCATTGTTTGCTGTGTGTGTTTGTTGCTGTCATGTGTTTGTACATTCTCGTATGTACCCACACGCGCCGCCGATCGTAACCTCAGCTCTCCGTCTGCTTGAAATAACAATATACCTTCGTCGTGTGTGTTTCTCTGTCTGGCTCTCCGATTACGAATCCAAGGAGAAAATGAAAAGCGCGCGGCGGGACGCTTCTCGTACGAGAAGCCGACCGCCGACAGTTCCAAAGCGTTTCTACGTTTTCCCTCGACTGTTCCCGACGACGGCGACGTCGTCCTATCGCCTGCTGGATTTTCCAATGGAAGTGTTTTCGGAGCATCACAAATTTGCCTACCACCCCACCTGCCATCTTCTTTTTCCGGCGGGATCGGCGAGATGTAAACGACAGCATCGCGGAACGAGGTGCCTTCTCTGGTGAAGGAGGTCGGTGGTGGTAGAGAAATCGGTGAGGAACTTGCGTTTTCAGGAAATTTCCCCGTAGCCCCATGTGCAAATATTTATCGGGAGTATCGGGACCTACGCGAGTCGCTGTATGCACGTGTACAATCGCGTTGCAGCACTCGTATATACGCACGCATTCGTACGTATACACACAGGCGCGGTCGCGCTGCAGGTACGCGCGGAAGCCGCAGTATGCATCGGGGAACCGTGTGAATACATGCATAAAAATGTCTGCTTTCGCGTGCTTGCACCCTCGCCCTCGGTATCCTCCCTCCGGGCTGCTCCTTCCCCGACCCGTTTCGTATCCTTCTGTGTCGCGATTCTCGTGTCTGTGTGCCGTCGTCGACGTCATCCTCGCGCGTATGCACAACGTGAAAATGTCTTTGGATCTAGAACGTGCCAGCCGAATGTTAACCTTTCCGGCACGTCGCGGAATGATTACGCTCATGACCTACATCGGTGGGCGGCAGTGCAATCATGTATCCGCGACGCCACCGTTCCACCCTCGCGAGAGACAGTCGATGCGGATGCTCGCTAAAAGAACTACAAACTTTGTTTTCGGATACCGATTCGTGTGACTTCTCACCGTGGAATTGTTTGTCGGTGCCAAGCACGAAAAGTCGCACATAACTTCGGATTATCTCATACGTCCGACCTGAATTTCTTGATCGTTTTATATTTTTAGTTTCTCATATACGAACGTTCCGTGGAGATTGCAAGGATGCATCTAACAAAAACTTTATATCTATAACCGTAGAATATTTGTTAATTAGTTATCATTATATATTTGTTATGCATTACACAAGAATATACATTTTATACATATGTTTCTTTCATTATTGAAATGATTTTTATTCTTCCACTAGCAACAAGTTTCTTTAAAGTGTTTCTTATTAGCGAACGATTTTATTGCGTGACTTTTGTGATCGTGAGTCATCGCAATTCGTACGGCCGCTTGCACTCTATGGTGCAAAGTGATTTCTTATCGTAAAATGCATGAGTATACAGAAATGTAATTTTTCGGCGCAAATTATGGCATATAAGTAATAAGCACTCTGAGTAAAAACAATTCCTGGTGTTACGAACGAGTTACATTAACTTTTAATGGCGGAAGCTATTTTTTGAACGCAAACGAATAATGTTATTTTTTTCTTCAAAATAATGTTAAGTTACATTATATTTACTAACGAGTTTATAAAAATTTAATCTTTTTAACTAATTTTCTTAAATACAATTTCATGCGTATGTATATGTATATATGTACATGCATATAAAAGAAATATATATAATATATGTAACTTAGGAAATAATTTATAATAATTTATATATATGAATAAAATATTTAGATTGTATGTATATAATATATATAAATATATAATAGTAACATACATATATCTCTTAAGAAATAATTTTAATTTACAAAGTTCGTTGTTTAGATAAGTTAATTCAATAGTTATTGTTTGCAATGAATGTGAAAAAGAATTAACGCTACGAACTTCTAATGTGTCTAACTTCTACAATGACAATTACCAGTACCGTCAAGTTCGATCGAACGCAACGAGCCACTACAATGTAATTTTCCAGCGACTGCTCTGCCGTGATTTGTTAACCCGCTTATAATGATTACGCCGCATTTCGCGCTAACGAGTCACGCTGACGTACGTGTGTGTTATACATATCGAATTGAGATACTAAAAATACAATTTTTTTCGCGACATGTTAGAAACGTTAAATCTCACTGGCTATTCTATTTCGTGCTATTATTGTCCATTCAAGTGTACGAATTCAGATATGTCACGATCATTCTTTATGTGTTGTACATATTAAGAAATAAAGTAGAATTATTTATTTAAAAATATATATGTTAGAATAAAGGTTATTGTGACAGGAAAATAAAAAACAAGTTAGCTTTAATGCAAAACAAAATTTTACATTTTTTAAATTTATTTCGAGAATACATTATTTGAAGATCTTTAAACATTAACAAGATATGTAAAAAGAAATCAGGTATAACCAAGTTTCTCTAACGTAAGATTTAAGCTTTCCCAATATACAGTCACATATATTCTCTTCAAGATATTTTTGTAGTGAGAAGTGTATGACTGTCGAAGCGTATATAATTAACCAATAATTTTTTATATTCTCCCTAGCTTTTTCAATGTGTTGATCACACGACTTCACGATAATTTTCAAATGTTCTGAACTTCGTGCAAAGTATCAACCGACCGAACGCTCTGCAGGACCGATATCGACAAAACCACGAAAGCCAATCGTATCGTCGGTAACAGCAGTGCCAGCGAACTTTTGAAATGACACATGCACTCGTATTCGAGACACGTGACTCACATGTATGGGACAAACCAACTATTGAGAAACGATCCACACGCTTAACGTATTGACCCACTTCCCGATATGAATCTTGCTGCACTCCGCCAGCCGAAAGTCGTCGCTCGGTCACGTTGGTTTGCCTAGTGACGAGCAAACTCGCGCAATAAAGCAGAGAGAATCGTTCTCCGATACATCAATGACGATGATGCATTGTACGTTAGAGTGTTTCTCGGTTGGAACGAGATGAGCCGTCGTGAACTACTTCCGGGTTTTACGCCACTGAAATTGCGCACCATTGAACGTTCAATCTTCTTTAATTGTCACGCTTCGTGCTTCAAATTCGCACTGTTGCGAAAAATGGAGTTAAATTACACGAAAACTCGCTTATCTTGCCGTATGACAGTTACCATTTCTTGAAACAATTTTTAAATTGATGTCATCTATACGTGCATTTTACACTTGCATATATTGCGTTCAAATCATTTTTTTATATAACAGAAAATAAAAAATTAAATAACCCGCAA
The DNA here is from genome assembly GCF_001594075.2 of Trachymyrmex cornetzi. NCBI lineage: Eukaryota > Metazoa > Arthropoda > Insecta > Hymenoptera > Formicidae > Trachymyrmex > Trachymyrmex cornetzi. Next base: position 468,208 of record NW_017296923.1, read on the forward strand.
ACCCTTTGGCACCCTCTAAAGTAAAAAATTGTTACCGAGAGATACAATATTTTCACTTGTAAGAGATTTTAAATGTTAACAACTACAATTACAGATATGAATAAATATAAAACAAGAGTCTTGCTACAGGTGTCTCTCATGTGGTTTAACATTTAATACGCCGAGCCCTTCAATTAGCGGCGTACCCGCCGGAGAGTTAATATTAAGCGTGTAACTATATTCTTCCTAAAGCTCAGAGAGCTGCCCTGTTTGAATACTTGGCCTGTTAAGATGTAGCAAGTTAATGCGCAGAAATTAATTAAGTGCTCTAATGTTTGGTAAACCAACCGTTCAGGAAAGATATGGTTATTCGCAATGATGTTTGGGAGCCTGGCTGACACGAGCACTCCATCAATGTCAACTCGTAAGAAAATAAGGATTTATATTCATGAACTGTTTGCTTCCATTACTTCCACGATGCAAGTATATCAATGCGAGTGTTCACATAAAAAGTTACAAATGTATAACGCGTGTTTTAACATTGACAAATTAGACAATTTTGATTATTGTAATTTATTTCTTCATTATTCAACAAAATTTGTCTCAAATATATGATTTTAAATTAGAGAATTATAAAGAGAATACATAATTTGAAAGTACGTCATATTTTTATATCAACCATGGAAAATAATCTCTTTATTATTATAAAATTAATTTGTATAATTAATTTTCTATAAAGACTCTCTCTAAAGAAAAGACTCGGATGTTATTCCATGTCATGTGAGAATAATATTTCAACTTTAATGATATTACAACATAATATTATCTTAATTTATTTAATTATATAACTAATGAAAAATACTTGCCATAAATTTTAACTCTATTAATAAATTAATAACATTGACTCTTAAATAACATAGAATATAGTAGTAAAAATTCAAGAGATTAAGTAAAAGTACGTACACGAATCCTATATGTTCAATTAGCCGAAAGTTTCGGATTATTTGGCAACGACGCTTCGCAAATTAGTATTGTTATTCGAGTTGCGTGGAGCTTTGGTTCCGTTGCAATAGAATGCATTTGCTTTGCCTCGCTTTGCTCTACCAACTCTACTTTCCGTGGAACGAGGGTTTCAGTAGGATTAAAGCGCATCGAGGAATCATATCTGTGTAGTGGGTAGACGTAGTCCTATTGTATAGTATCACATTGAGTACACGGTATTGTGACTTGGCTCAAACCGTTTGTTTTGGCCCACAGGTTGCTGGAACCGTAGTGATAAACATGTATCCATATAAGTCAATTCGAAGTTTCGGCTTGCTAACTAACAAGGAAGTGTATGATGTACTTCCATTTATCGTAAACTTGATTCGAAATTATGATGAATAAATATCACATCGAACAGGAAATTTATTGTTCCAAAATCTGTCTCTTCTTCAAATTTCCAGTGCTCAATTTTTTAATGATACATCCAATTCAATTTTTGTGAATGATACACCTGGACATTTTTATTTGAGTGTACTATTCAATTTTAATTTTGCTTTTGCACATATAAAATAGTTTATAATACAATGCTGGAGCACGTGTATTTACTAATAAATGTACTTAATAAAGCACTTTAAAAACTCTTTGAAGAGACAGTAAAGTGTGGACTGTACTTTTAAACCCAAAATGAGTTTCAAAACGAGTTCAGATTTTTCCAGTGAAAATCAATTTCTTCTCCATTTTTTTTCTTCTAATACGCAAAATATGCAACAAAGTATCTTATCACTATGTGTCACTTATCTTATATATTGTATTTCTTATCTAATATATCATTATTTAGTATGAAATGCAACTGTAATGACTAAATCGATGTTTTCTATGTAGAGAATTTTTTCCAATATTTGAAGAAACTACAAAATCTGTAATTTAAATCTCGTTCAATCTTTTTTAATTGCATGTACTACTTTTAATAATGCTTTGAACGAAAATATTGGAAACCGTTTTAAACGATGTTGCGTACCCTTCCATTTTCATCCATACTTTTGCAAGGGAAGCAACCACGATGAGAGGCACGTTTCGAGGCCGCTGGCTTGTCCCTCATCCCACTGTTTGATTCTTCATCTTTTCCCTCGGCTACCACTTTACCCCTAAACTCTTGACACAGTCAAGATGCAATCGATAACCCTTGATATTTTATTCGCAAACATTTTAATTTCCTGAGCTTCTCAGGCGTGCACCTCGGATGCCCCGCTTTTAAAATGCGTAAATATGAGAAACTGACGGAAAAAGAAAATTGAGAAATCGTCCATTATTCGTTGGTGGAAATTTATTTCTCCCTACAAAAAATTTTCATGGCAACCGGCAATCAAATCTCACGTCGCGAAAAACGTTTCTTCGTACGGAATTTATAGAAAAAAAAAAATTGCAAAGTTCTTTGAATTCCTTTCGCTATATTGATAATGAACGTTCGGTACGATGGATGTCATCCTCTTTCCCTATTTTTACAGCACGGTGCAATCTCTTCTTGTTTTTCCCTTTTTCAATGTTACTTTAGCCTTTTTACGCGACGACCGACGAATGATTGTTCACTAAAAGACTGGGAAACGCCATTTTCACAGAGTCAATGCGTGTCACCTGTCATCGCGCGCGGGCAGTCACGCGGAGACACCCACGCGGAATGGCTGCCACTCAAGCAAAGCGATTTACTTCGTCGGTGGCTGGTGTCGCATCGGCTCCTCATTTTCCGCCAGACGTTTCGCCCACCTCCAGCGACGGCCAAGTTCCATACGGTTTACCATTATCCAGGTAACACGTGCTGCGCACGCGTTTTGTGAAATTTTCATTATAAACGGAAATGAAGTGAAATGGATCGTCTGGCGACACGTATTTATTGCGGAGTGGCTGCCTTTGAGCGGGAGCACGCGCTCAACTGCGAGAAAAAGGAATGCAAGGTTCCGGTTGGTTTGTACAAACAAAGGAAACAGCGGGCGCAAAGCGATATGCTCGCTACATCGCATATATGTCGCATTCGATGGTCGACATATTGAACTACTTCTTTGTACGATGTCTGTCGAGACATTCAAATTTTCTTTGCGACCTATAAATGGGCATTGCGAAATAGAGGAATGATTCCCATCAGTTCGATCGCGCTGAGTTGAAGGGGACAAAATTATCAAGAGATCATCCAAAAATTATTACGTTATAATAAACAAAAAAGATTTGCTCACCGACGATTAAATGACCAAATTATAATAAAGTAGAGCATTAAATACGCGACTGTGTAGTATATCGCGACTAAGTTTCGCAGAGGACACATAAGCTATGCTTCATGCAAGGCAAAGCGTAAATATTTAAATAGATGTAATATCCCGGAGTAGACATGAAGGATATGTAGCGAAACGAGTTTTGATACTAAAGTGACTAAAATACGGTCGCTATATGTCGTTTCCGTGAACTGAGTAAGGTTTTACATTTAGCCATATATGAGTATCAAAGTATATGGAAGTCACAGGTTTCACATTCGCAAATTAATATTTTTTGATGGAATTATTGTCTAACGTCTCGCACAAGTTGTTCTATACACTAAGATCGCAATTTTCCTCTATTAAAACTAAAATGATGTAAAACGTAATTTTCTTTCACATTAACAACTGATATCATTTGCAGATAATAGTAATACATGCTTCCTGCACGAATTATTAAAATATAATACAGATAAAATAATTTTAATGAGACAAAAGATTTTTAATAAGACAAAGGACAAGTCGAAAGTTTTTATAAGAATGATGCAACTTCGGCATATATAATATATAATTCTTATGTAATTCCGTGGATAACGCAAGCCAGAACACTTGCAAGCCGATTACTTGCAATAAGAGAAATGCTTACAATGCCCGTTATAGCGGGTGCTGCTAATACCAGCTTTATCAATTGTTACTCGACGAAGAATTGAATGAAAACTTAATCTAAAAACCGTTTTTATTGAATCATCGGCACGGAGTGCACGAACGGTTAAATTTACGAACTGTTGTCTGCATGACGGCATATAATTACGTTACCCGGCAGCCGAGATGGAAGAGACTGAGCTCTTTGTTTCAAAGCACGAAGAAACGTTGAGAAGCAGTGAGCGGCGCGAAATTTAGTGAGCATTTAATGCGGCCGTCGGCTAAAATTAAAAAAATGTTTTACATTGTAATGGAACCTTAATATCAATTTATGAGGAGCGAACTAGGATGGCATAATCTCTAGTTATATTACCACACACGGGTCTACCTAAGGGGCTTATAGTTGCCTCACTTTATTACTGATATATGCGTGTACACGATCAGGCTATTGTTAGTGCTGTTATAGGCAGGCCGAACAGTTTCCGTAAGCATGTGCTAACTACACTTCATCCATTTTACCTAACCGAACGCGATACCGCGGAAAACCCCTGATATTTATTCCTGCCATCGCCCGTGGTTTTAACGGTGTTACGGTTCGCTGCGAGACGCTAAAGCTTTTTAATGCTTCTTAATGGCGTTCTGTTCTCGCGCCTGTTGTGCGACTACTTGGAAATGTTAGCATTGAATTCCGATGGTGAAATGGAATCGAGCCGGTAATGATACAAAGCTGTTTATTCATCGGCGCGAAACATCGGTTATATCTTATTTCGCGGTATGAGAAAGAACGGGTGCAATATGTCATCTCGCCCCGCGTATAAGATAATATTTTAAAAACATCTCACCCCTTTGCATTTATCACGAATGGAAAAGCGTTTGCGCGCACATCGAGCGTTTCATGCCCGGTGATAATACCCGGCTAATTCGAAAGCATCGATCGCCTTTTAATATCGCGAATGGTCACGCGAAGATACTAATATGAACATAATCCCGGCTACTGTGTGACGGCAGCTTCGCACGAAATTAAAAATAAACCACGTCGTGTTTTTCGTGCGGTGACACCCTCATAATATAAAGCCCAGCGCAACGACACGACACGTATTCAAGTTTTAACAGAAGGCACAATTGCGAACAATGGAATTACATATCTCGCCTCTGGTTAGTACTACATTGCACGTATGGGACACATACATTTACATTGTTAATAGATACGCTATATGCGCAGTAGAACATGTATATATACGCGGTAATTTCTCCTGCTAAATTTGCGATCTCATTTTAGCTATTCTTTCTCTTGCCCAACTTGTTAAATATAGGCCACGTTTCGATTCGCGGCGATGCAGACACGAAATTAATAATAGGAGTAATAATTTAAAGAAAGCAATTATCTAAAAGCTTTTATTTTGAAGGCTAATTAATCAATTATTGCATATTAGCAATATTATTAATATATCGTTAATACGTTATATAATAAAGCAAATATCTCTGAGCATATAAAGAATTCATATAATAATCTGATAAAAAATGACGTATATTTCATTTATACTTGCTCTACATATTATAAATTGTTTAAATAGCGACTTTTACTTTTGAAGTAAAATGATTCGCATGTATGTATAAATTTTCTCTATAAATAAGATATGAAAAAAATTTACACTAAATAATTTATGCTTTGTACTATCATTGAGAAATATAATCTCGAAACCCTGCTTTTTTAGGTATCGAACAATTTATATTTCACAGACGAAAGACTTAGCGAAGACCTTCATATTGAAACTGGCATCTGTGCATACGACGTAAAACCCAAATTTTATTCGTACTCTGGCGGGTTCAGTCATATACATACATATACTGAATAAACTACACGTGTTTCTTCTATATATATATATATATATATATATATATATATATAAAAAGCACAGCTAGAGATCCTGTATTAGAATTTTTCCGTATGCGTATTTTATATGTATATAAGTAGTAATATTATATGTACTAACAAAAAAGTCATACCAATTTAACAAGCTGAATGAATGAGACAAGAATTGTTAGTAGTTTTCTGTCGATTTCCGTCTTCTCTATTTTGCTATCTTATCAATCACTCAAGAAAGACTAAAAGACGCATAAAAGAGAGCAGGAAAATTCACTCTTACGTACTCGCAATAATTATCAATCCACCGTAAACGTAACGTAAAACATTCGAGCAATTGAGGATATTCTTATTTGAACTAATTCCAATTTACTCAGCATGCTTTGCTCATTCACTACTTTCTCATGTTCAACTAGAGTAAATGGCGGAAAGAGAACGCGGAGAAACGGTCTAAAATTGCTGGAGGGTTGGCGTGCAGATAAAAATGTCACACTTGTATCTCTGGGGAGTAAGTGAACCCGCGAATAACCAAGTGAGATGTAGATAGAAAGTACGTAGGAATAGCAGAGAAGAACTCTGCGTGTTGCTCAAGAAAACTGTACACGTTCTTTGCGTCAGCGTTCACATCAGTGTTAGCTTTTATCCTTCATCCATCTCGGAGCATGGTCTTTCATGACCTTTTGATCCAGCTGTTATTTGCAAAAATGCAAACGGGTTACTTCGTCTCGGTTGCAGCCTCTGTTATCAGACCATATTCTTTTTCCAGTTAATCAAACTCGTCTGACATTTGATTCTCTTTGACTGGAGAAATTCGTAGTATGGCTTATTATTTATTTGTAACAAATTGTATAAATTGACGTCTTATGCGTTTGCTAACTATTATCTGGTGTACTAGAGATTTTCAGAATTATTATTTTATCTCATTAAGAATTTAAAAAAATTATATTGATCTAGGAATATATTTAAGACCGTCTTTTTTAATGACATAATAAGTAAATCACGAAATATCCTTTCGCTAGAGATTTCGTTAGCTTCCATCAATAATTGCAACCCGTTTAACGACGTCTCGTTAACGGTGGACATTTTCTTTCCTATCATTTTACTCTTTTACGTTTCAACCATTAAAATTCCTGTCCATCAAAAAAGCACGTCTCTCCTAAAGATTTATACATCGAGTATTTCAGTGCATCGTTTGCATTATAATAATAATTATTGTGCGTATTATAACGTGTAATGTAACACCTTTATTAAAATCTAAAGTGTATATTCGCAATGAATGAGTTTTAACTAGCAAAGTTAGAATCCACATAGTGCTCGAAGTAGAACTAATTCCAAAATCGAAGTTTAGTAGTTTGTGAGAGAATTCATTAAAATAAACTATCTCAGGATATTAATACAACGTTATTGCGGTTTACGTAGTAATTTTGATATGTATAACTTGAAGCGTGTATTAATTAAACACATAATGCACTGTCTAATAATAATCTTTATGAGAATATGTAATAATCTTATATAAAAACAAATCCCAAAATAATAGCAATTTCATATACTCTACTGTTCTTATTAAATGTAATATTTTTGTGCGTACAAGTACTAACATATAATATTTTTGTATATCTATCGATTCTATTTACAACTTAATATATGTATGATGATATATTCTCATATCAGAGCAATTCTCTATCTAAAATAACAATTCCACTCTACTATTCTCATTAAATACTTTTGTGTATAATAATAATATATAATCACTACTCAGTTATGTATTCATTTGCTGTCTTAAGACACTTTAAACAACACATAATATTTTCGTGTATTTATCGATCTTAATTACACTTAACGATAACTTGAAAGGAGGGGACAGGTTGTAAAAATCGTGCGAAAGAAAATAAAGGCGGTAAGCGTACGCGAAAGAAACAGGCACGAAAGCTAACGTAGGAGCTTTCATGTCGAACGTTTCCACGCTCGCTTGGCTTTCGAAGAAGCTGAATCGCGTGTCAGAAATGTAACCCCTCGCCTCGCTACCACTTTTCACCTACGTAATCCCGTGTACGGTTATACCACCCACGAGTATGCCTCCTATCAGGTGTATTACTGTTCGTGAAAGGTATAATTATCGATAATACCCGAGAAACTAGATACCATCGTACACGTTATTCTTAAAGAGCTTTTCAATTTTTACTTGCGTAAAATATAGAGCACGATAATAATATCAGCTTGACGTGAAGGCTGAAATCATAAAGAATATCTCTCAGTACTTTCATAGATATTAAAATCTGTAACGATATGTATGTTTGTCGTTATATATACATATATATTTTAAAAAGAGGGTAAAATTAAATTATATTGAATAAGTATTATATGTTATTTCTTGTATTTATATACATATTTTATGTACGTACAATCTTTCCCTCTTTCTAGAATAATATAAAATCTTAATATTAAAATAATTTTTTATTAACTCAATTTTCGATAGATATTTTTAAGAATGTGTTAATACATATTTCTAAAATTGTATTATGGTACATCAATTCCTGTAAAAGTATCAAATTAATTTAACAGTTAAAAAATATTAGTACTTTTCAAATAATACAATGTAATGTAATAAATATCTAGATTTATATTATATCTTATATTATAAATTATAATTTTAAATAGTACAATAAAATATCGCTTTTTATGATGTACTTTATAGAATATAAATTCTATTTATAAAATAGAAATTCTAGTCTGGGAAGTGTAACGATTGTTTAATTATTTCATAGAGAATGTTCTTTCTGGAGATGTCATTTTTAAACATAAATTAATTAACTACCGCTCACACAAGTAAGTCATTTATAACGACTGCAGTAATATCGCAGGCAATCCAAATCTCGTATTGAATGCGCTGCCTATTACTAGGTACGATCACGTCCCAATATCTCCTTCGGTGTCGTAGCACGTGTGGTTAATTACGCGGAGAGTGGTGTAACATCTTGCATAACGAAGCGAATTCGTGCAATCATTTATTTGTCACTGTTATTGAAAGTAACACTCTATCATTTTTTAAATATTGTGACAATTTAATGTATATCCGAGTAACCAGATCAATAGTATATTTATACAGTTTCTAATTTGGAAGCGAACGACCAACATCTATTACGCCGCAAGCATCTTGTTTTATACATAATCGATATTTAAATCCCCGACACGGATTTCCTCCATATTATAAAAGTTCGACTAAACTCGTTACGCGCGCAAACTCATAATCTCATTACAAATGACGGAAATTTTTCCGCGTTTATTCCTTTCATCGCGATATGAATTTTAAAATTATTTCACTAGTACGTATTACTCACGACCTTGATATCATTATACAGGCTCATTTTCTCGTCGGATTAATTACGTGTGACCGCTTGCGAGCTAGTTTATATGCGGAAACGGCAGATCTGTTGGAGATCAATCGCAAGTTCGCATACCTGCGGTCACTCTGTTCAATTACAGAGAATTCCGTGTGTAAATGGCTCTTATCGGATTATATCGTATCAGACAAGCTCAGCAATTATTTTAATGCAATTTATATTCGACCACATTTGCATTCCGATATGAAGTTTATCACAGCACTTAACTTATTTATAAATCCTTGAGATATTTATCAATGTATAAGAACGTTGTAAATTTTTCACGTATATCGGCATCATCGCGTAGATGCTGCCACGAAACTTATGATTCATCGAGTTATTTATAATTTTATTTGCATGGGGCTATTTAGAATGACGTAACCGTCATAACTTCTCACGTAAAACGTATTATGCGAATGTTAAAAATACTATTTTTTTAAAATAGTTTCAAACGACCGACCTTTGCTACACCGGCCGTAGCGTGTTAACCGATGGTTAACGCATGCCCGTATCTCAATAACGTATCTGACGAGTGCAGGGTTCTATTCTTGGGAGCTTAGCACTCGTAGATAGAGAGCAAAAGAAACTGCGATCGTGCATAAAAAATTACTTCTGGAATCATATATTCCGCTTTAGGTACCGATATCAGTTAAAAGATGATAACGGGAAAAAATGCGGTTGCAAATGTCAAGATGTATGATTAATTAAAAGCTTGATGCTAGAGTGCACATCGAACTACTGAAAGTGAACTGGATTAAAGCTGTATATTCTGCTACCATTGCATGCTAGCGTTGCATGCCATTTGTAACATAGTAAGAAACCGGCAACATTAAAAATAGCTGCTCAATGGAGATTATGTTGGACTAATCGTTCATCATAATTTCATTTAACTTCTTAACGATATGGTAAATATACATGCAAGTACTATAATACTTAAATTTATTTTAAGACAATAATTTTTAGAAATTTTACAGTGGAAGGAAATCGTAATTATAAAACAAATTTCTTCTAAATCTCGATTGCACCGTAAAGTTAATATGCACACCGTGTCGATTCCGTGGGAAACTAAACCGTCGTTCGAACTAAAAAATGCATTAAAGATATTTTTAGCCGATAGTAACGGTATTAGTTATACATTCAGAGGCGAGGAATGCCGGGCAGTGCATGCAAGTAGAACAACCCGCAAGATTCTGCTGTTCGGCACTCCATTTGTTTCGCTATAGATCGTTGGATAAGGTGTTTCGTTGTATGTTGCGGCTTTATTCACCAGTCAAGCGATATACACTTTTCTAGCTGTCCCACATCGGCGATGGAAGGGCTGCCGAAATACATTGTGCTTCCCCACGTAGCTGTGCATACGAACGTTTTGTCACATTCTAGCACGATGCAAGGACGTGACACAATTCCTGGGTAACATCGTTCTCGCCACGGGCCCGGTATTCTTTCGTTGGTCGTAAAAACATTTCTCTTCCTGTCAATAGATTTTAATGAAAATCTTGCAAAGGCGTAATAACAAAATTACTGTACATCCAATTATTATTCGCGAAGTATGTAGCCAGGATTATAAAAGAACAGAGTCTGGCATATGAACGACATATATAAACTTATACATACATATATGAAACAATTTGCTAGGATTTAATTAAATATCTATGTTATTCGATTATCTTTTAACAGCAGTTTGAGTCACCAGCCGTTAGAGTCTCCGTGATTCTTTATTTCACTGTAGGTTTAGATTATATGAAAATTTGTGAAGAGAATAAAAAGTTAATTCGTAACGTAAAATTTTATTAAAACCGTTTAACCCTTTTAATTTTTAATCTGTATAGTTTATTATATTATTACAAAATGATAATGTTTTATTCTATCTGTTCGTATGATTAAATTAAAAAAAGTTGAATAAAGATAATTGACAAGATAAGTTATACTAATCAAGTCATCAAACAAATTATTTTACAATATTATGTATTATGCTGCGCAGCACAGCACTAGTTTACGAGTTCCACATGGCTGATTCGGAATCAGTAGTAGGCATCTTCCTGCCGGATGTAACATATTTCTCCCGCAGTGGCATTAACTCGTACCAGCGAGGAAGTCACGTTCGGCAGGATGCGACCAAGACAAAACTTGTCTGTCCGACTACCTCGGCAGGTAGTCTCCTCTGGCGTTTCACTATTGATTCCCGTTGAGGCGCGGGGATGAAGTCTAGGGACTCGGTCGCGGGGGAGTGCAGGATAGGGTAGCGTGGTAAAGTGGATGGTAGTAGTGCCGCCGGGGGTGAGAAGAGAACGGGCCGCGGGAGGAACTCGAAGTAGGGTAGCAAGGGAGACAGGCGG